>NC_086240.1:11355156-11502656 GCF_036321145.2 Pelmatolapia mariae
CTGCATAAATGAACCAACAAGAAACAGTTTCATCTGTACCAGCTTCTGGAGACTGAATTGAATGCCCAGAACATTTAGGAAGGCGTAAAGAGTGAACTTCCTCCTGCTGATAGACATTCTTCATGGCGAGGTCAGAAGGTCAGCCATAACAGGCAGTTTGCTCGTGAATCAAGAATTTAATTACATACAAGCAGCGTGACAGGAAGACCGTGTCCCTCAGCCCACTACAATATGTCATTACTATTTATTGACATGTAACGATTTTGTCTTTTTTGCACTTTTGAGAAATCTGCAAATTTCTGGTCCTCTACAGAAAATATTTTCTCACAATCCTTCTCGTCTTTGTTTTCATTCATTAGCACTCACTGTTTACACTAGTCCAGATTTCACTCCAAAAATAAACCCCGATTCCCTTTCCTACTCAGCTGTTCTCCTCTAAATTACAGCCGTGCTGGGAGTTTACAGCACTGAGAATGTAAAACGGCAAATGAGAGCAAAACTATAATGAGAGCCTAAACTGCTGCCTGAAAATGCAGGGTGGTGCGAGGCTGGTCTGCACTGATCTCCTTAAAGAGACACAGTCACGGTCATAAAGCCGAAAATGTGTTTTTGCTTAAATACAGATTTAATGATTGGATTACGGTTTCTTCTTCTGAAGATAACGTGATGGTGGGATTACACAGACTGTGCGCTCAATAGATTTCCTGTCAGATGCCACGAAACCTGGTGTCTGTACTCTGTGTGAGCAGGCCGCGCAGAGGAAGGGAGACAAATTAGGTCTGGACGCAAGTATGTACCCACCTCAGAAAACTGGCAACACAAGAGCGGAGCGGGAAAGTGCAAAAAATGTGGAATTTAGCCTTGAATTAAGCATTGCCAAATAAAAATGTCTTTTATTTTAAGGTAGTCTGACATACACTTTATATTTTGCATAAAGTTATTCAGTCTTAAAAATACCAAAAGACCACTTTTTTTGGTTTGACTGGCACTGGCTCTATTTTCTGCATGTGAAATCATACATGTCATCTGAACATCAGTTCTCGTCTTCTCCGTCTCATTAAAAACATAAACATATCCCCCCTATTGATTATGTCTGGATGTCTTAATCGGATCAGCGGGAATAGCCGGATTTTCCTTCGCAGGAAAGTACATTAAATGCTAAAATATTGATCAAAAATGTAATGGAGAATGCACAGCTGCTTTAATAAAGCAATCAGCCTTTTGCTCCTGTGACTCTGATATGGACTGACATGAAAAGAAAACGTTCAAATGTATAATTCCTTTTCATTTAAAAGATGGTTGGGAAACGGGAGTCTGTCCTGAGGCTTGTGGCGACACGGCAACGCTGTGATCAATAGGAGCGTGTGATGGGTTTTGTATCGATCGGGAAAATGTGGGTTGATGAAGTGGGCTGGAGGGGTGGGTGGCGGGGCTTTGGGTTTCCTCCGATGGGCTGCCACATTTCACGTACGTGGTAAAGATCCACTCAAACTTCTCTGTCGTCGTCATCATTATTATCATTCCTGCCGAGGTCATTATCACTCTCAGTTTTCCTACATCCTGCCTCGCTAAGGACGGGTAGATCCCCTCTCTTCACAGCGTGACTGGTGGAATGCTGTGGGAAGCAGCTGTCATTACTTTAAAGGAGGGCAGGCTGTGGAAAGCCAGATCCATGGTGGAGAGGATAAAAGACTAAAGGGAACCGTTTAGCTCCATAATCTGGCACTGAGCCCTTTAAAGCACCGTAAACAGACCTGTTCAAATCACCCTCAGCGAACGTGCCTCTACTTCTGTTTCTTGTCAGTTACTGCTGTCCACTTTTGTTTACCTCATTACTTTGAAAATCTATCTATCTATCTATCTATCTATCATTTCTTTCTTTCTCTGTTTTGCAGCGCTCCCTTGTGAATGGAGGCCGACTAGTGGCCCATTAGCCCGTCTCATCTCAGTAATCTTTCATCACCATTGGCTGCTGGCAGGACAACCTTCCTGAATCCAGCCAATGGCGGTCGCTCCATATGCACCTAAACCACTCCCTCCTGTTCTTAAAGAGCCCTCTTGTCTTCAATGGAGACTCAATCCCCCCTCGCCGACTTACTCAGCCTGAGTGCGCTCTCACTGCTGCTGCTCTCCATCCATCCCTCTTATCTTTTATTCTCTTTCTCTGTCCACCAATCCCATCATCTGTGTTCTACCTCCTCTTGTTTTTCACCGTTTTCTCTCTTCATCTCTTCCTGAGGTTCTTTTGTTTTTTCCTCTCTCCTCTTTCTCGGACCACCACTTTTCTTCTCGCCGGCCGTAGTCCTGAGCCCGAGCGTGCGGCACCTGTGCAGACTGGAGTTTGTTGGGCTGAGGCAGAAGGTTTTTCTTTTTTTTTTCTTCTTCTCTTTTTTTTTAAATTTTAAGTGTGCAGGTTGAACACAGGAGGGAGGGGAAGCAGCACCCGGGACCACCTGACCAATATTTATTGAGAATATGAGGAGATTTAGGAACTGATCTCCTGCTTCAGCTTTTTCCCAGCTGTTTATCTGTTGTTGTTTTTGAATTTTTTTAAAATTGCAACATCTGGAATGCTTAACAAGGACTGATGGATGTTTCCGAACTGTGTATCCCTGACCCTCTCTGCTACCACAACCAGTAGGTGCTTCTTTATACAAATCCCTTTTTTCCCTTCTTGGTTAGCTCATCTAAACTTTTCTCTCTCTCTCTCTAAGTTAATAAAAATTGTTTAAAAATGTTATAATTCTTTTTTTTCTTTTTTTTTTAAAAAAGCAAACTAAACTATTTCCAAAGACAGGGAGTTGCTCTCATTCATGTACGGGACATCAGAGCTGAGCGGTGGCTGCTGTGGCGTAGCCTGCAGGGAGACCGGGGAGCTGGTCTCGGTACAGCTGTCTAGCTTCTGCATCAGGATCCAGGGTTTAAACTCAGCTCATAGGAGACAGTCACTGGCAGATTAATGCAGCCGGTATCCCGTGCACTGTCCTCCAGCACCAGTCGGTGTCCCGGGGAAAGTTAGCTGTGACTGTACTGTGTAAGAGTGACACAGAAAAGTGTGTAACTGAAGAAGTAGATACGTGTCTGTCTGTGTTACTGATACAGCTCATCTCATTTTATTGTCATTTATAGTTTTTATATAAAATTGGTGGTTCTGATTAAATAACACAGAGTCTTTAGTAAGTTTGATCACCTCCAAATTTGGCACAGTATGTGAGTAAAATGCAGTTACAAAATGTGCACTTTAAAACTTTTTTTTTTTTCTTGCGCATGCATATGGTTATTGTGCATTTTCTTAGCACAAAGGCAGGGATCAAGCAGCTTTTTTTTTTAACAAATGAGAAGTTAAAGAAACTCTCAAATCTCATTTGGAGCTCCAATCATTGTTACAGTTCTTGGATACCTGGAAGGATAGTTATCTTATATCCAAATGTGAGTGGACAGGGGAAACCGTTCACTGCATTCACTGGGATCCTCTTAATGTTAATCTGTAGATAGGATTGGAAAGGTTTAATCTGCTAAGCACTTTTTACAGGACTTCGATTAAGGATATTTCCAACTCTGCAAGGCTCCACAAAAGAAAAAAAGGGGGAGCATCTCCTGAAGTGTTAAACAAGTGTTTATTCTAACTGCATCAGAGCTGCCACTGCACATAATCAGAACAAATGAGATCCTATCAGTTTGTATTGGTTGAGCAAGTGAAATGACAAAACGTGTTTGTATTCAGAAAAAGCAGCTTTGGTTAGAAGCTGTTCACTCAGTACAAATATGTGTAGTTTTAATGCACTTTGCACATGCATCAAAAAAAGCTCATTTTGGTGTTAAGTCTATGTAGTTCTATTGATCACAAAATAAAATGTATACACTGCTGCTGCTCATGATGATGATGATTCAAAGCGCTTCAACACTTCAGTCAAAGGTGTCGTGCACACCTTGAAGGATGTACATAAATTTGATTTATTCATTGTAATCAAATGAATCACATAAAATTCCTTTTCAAAAAGGATGTAAATCATTTCCAGGCTGGAATCTTTAACCAGAGTTTTGTCAGTTGTTTTGATATTTTACATAAAAGTAACAGATCTCAATTAAATACATCTGTTTCAAGCATCGTCTCTGAAGGCTCTAACTTTTAATATCACAGTTAATTCGTGGTGCTTTTAAAACACACAATCGCAAGCCTTTCATTTTTACACTCAAAAAACCTTCAAATGAAAACTCTGAAGTTTTAATTACATCTTTAAAGAAAAAAAACTATGCCAAATAGAAATGATTAAAAATGACAAATCCTACAATATGATGCTATTAACCCATCATGACCCCAGACTGTGTCTGTGTCCATCTATGTGTGTGTGTGTGTGTGTGTGTGTGTGTGTCTGCATTTATGTATGCACATAAAAATATGCATGCGTGTGCTGACAAGTGAGTAGCTGGTTATGCATGCTATACCTGCACCCTTAAATACTTGTTAGGTCATATTTGATAGGCCAGCACTACACTAACACCACAACTCTACATATTTTTACTGGTTCTGCTTGAGATGAATGATTCTACACTTAGAATTCTTTATTTAAAAATGTATTTGTAAGCGTTAAAGTTGCATTAACCATGTGTCCTACATTTTCCCACATCAAGAAGTCGCACGCTGAAAGTCTGTGTGCTCAGTGTCACATATATCTGTGATTAGTTAGGTTTGCCTCTGCTTTCAAATCCTTGGAGACTTTTGCCTTACAACTATCATACTGCCCGAGGTGAAAGGTCAAAGGATTTTAGTGCCCAGCTGTCAAACCACATTTCTGATGCTAAAGCAAATACCTGCTTTGTCAAGAGACCAAAATATTAGTTACATCTAGTGATTTATTCTTTATGAAAATGTGCACGTCAGGATCGTGTTTGCGTGTTGTGGACCAAAATCAAAATAAAATGCAGCTGTACATAATTGCATATGACCTACTATTTGCATCAGCCTCCACAGGTGCTCTCCACTATTTCATGTCAGTCAGAACCATCTGCTTTAAAATTAATGGAGACAGTTTTGAATTAAGAGTCGTGTTAGACATGTATTTTTTTTCATGTAAAGTACACATATTGCTTTATTCTTCTTTTAAAATAACTGCATTTTTTAAATTATAGAAATTCTAATACTTATTAATTAACTTATTATTAACTGACAACAGCGTCACATGAAGATTAAATATTCTGCTTGCTCAAATTTTTTTTCAGCTTGTTTTACCTGCTATTCCCACAGGTTTCCTCCCCAAGTAAACAAACAGGAATGCATAAGCGACCAAATGTATGCAGACACAGATAGACAGACATATGCACACACATGTAGACCAAAGAATCACACACTGACCTGGGATCTAATTTTAGCCGTCCAATACATGGAAACACCTGACTGTGTCTGTTAAAGAGGAGCACATCATCTTATCATGCATTGCATCTGTAATTTGTTACGCTTAACACACAGGTCTTGCTGTGATTAAGATGCACCCGCCATTTATTCTTTATTTGCTTTTTTTTAACACTTGGCGTCACACACGGATTCTTGAGGTAAAATTAATTTGATTGCAACGGAGTATTTAAAACCCTGAGCATAAGGAAAATAGTTCCTGGAGTTGCTTGTTGTTTAGGGGAATTCAAGCATTACAAATTTGCAGTGAGTGGAGTTCACCATCTGCAATCAGTGTTTTTTGCAACATAGAACATGTAGTGGCGGATTTATTTCCATCCATTCCTGATCGATCTTGCTCTCATTGCTTCTTTCGTGTGCTGTCCAAGGTTCGAAAGAGTAAATTGGAGTTTGAATATTTCACTTTATGTGTATTCACATCTCCCGGCCACCTTTTCGCACTTCACCGGTCACCGTTTGGTTCGTGTCAGACTGCTTGAAAAGGATCCAAACCTTACACGAGGGCTGTGATCTCTACCAACTTTGTTTGATAGTTGGCTGATCTGACCAGCAGAACTGACTGGAAAGCCAAAAGAATCCACTGACGGATGGAGGGAGCAGGTGGTGGGAAAGTGCTGCATTGTGTTGAAACTGTAGTGAGGGGGGGGAAAAAATCTGCTTCCTTCCAACTTCACCACCAGCTTTGAGTTTTCATAAAGCTGACAAAAACTGGCTGAGATAAAAACGGCTCTGAACGTGTGAAGTCGCTGCTGTGTTTTCTCATGACTGTCGCGTTCACTGTTAGCAGTGGCTACTCCTTACGAGCCGAGCTTTGTTGGTTTTGTGTGATGGCATGAGGGGAGAAATAGCTTCATCACATGTCATGACCGCCCCTCTTGATATAGATATATCCTTTAGGTGGCCTGTTAAGACTCTGAATTCATCAGGCTGGAGATGGACAACTTTTTTTCTTCACCTGCTGTTCAATCAAACATGAATGTGCCTTTCAAGTGCTCAGGCTCAGTGTAAGCAGCAGTGAGAGGACTTCTTAGAAGGAGTTTGTTTTATTGATCAAATGAAATTAACACACACACACACACAAGGACAGAAGCAGTGTGCGTCTAATCATGGAGTGCGGGTCAGCCGGCATGTTTAATTTAATGGGCCTCATCGTAGCTTCACGAGGTCTCACATTGTGAACTTAATTCCTCTTCACCACGTTAATTTGCATTGTGTCAATTGACCGGAGCGCTTACTGTATCAGCTTGAGTCTCACTTGAAATTCAGTCCATGCTCTAATACCATTAGGCAAATGCAAAGTTGTGTCATTTACACATTTGGGGGAGAAAAAAAGGGGGGGTGGAAGGGGTAGGAGGGGTGAGAGAAAAGCCAATTTGTGCCGAACAAGACTCGCTTGTGATTATCAGTGGATGTTATTACTGTGGAGAAGCAGACGTTTGAAGGTTATGTTTCTGGGCAGTAATTGAAATGCAAAATAACATTAGGATCGATGGCCATCTCTGTTTATTTATGAAATCAGTATCGTAACTGTCCCTCATGAGTCCTTCTCTGATTCCCAATGACGGCTTAAGTCTCTGCTCGTTTATTCTTTCTCCCCCGTAACCTCCTTCTTCTGTCTCTTTTTAAAAGGCAGTTAGGGGTGTGTTTGACTTTGCAGAGAGAGCAATTTCCTAGAGGTGCTGGATGTGTATGTAGATGGGGGTTGATACTCCAGGTAAGGAGACATCATCCATGTGGGAAATCTATGCAGTCTCTCCTCGTGGCAGTGACATTGAAGAGGCCATATGCTGGAAATTCTCTGTATGGTGTGTGTGTGTGTGTGTGTGTGTGTGTGTGTGTGTGTGTGTGTGTGTGTGTGTTAGAGAGATAGAGAAGAAAAAACAAAGTATATCTATATGATGCAAAACTAGTGCTGGGACTTACTACCTGAGATAAAACTACATTAAAACAAATATTTTTAAAAATGAAGATGTCAGAGCAAAATAACTTAGAGAATGACTTTCCACCTTTGCAGCACAAGTAAAGGATATGCTTGGTTCCACAAACTTATCATCAAGCTTTAAACTGTGGTTTTAAAGCAGTTGCAAAGGAATACAATCTGATACATTTTAAACCAGAATAACTCAGTATTATGTACAAGTCTGTGTGTGGAATGCACATAGTCGAACATTAGCATAAACACATATTAAATACACATGCAAGTACACTAAACATAAGCTCAAATGTATCCGAAAAAGAGGGAATAGATAAATCAGTCACACAACAATGCAAGAAAATCCGAACGACTTCAGGAATAAGATGCTCCGAAAAGAAGAAACCTTCACCCTTTAGAGGCAAATACAGTAAATACTTCTTAAGGTTAAACCTAAATGAATTTAAAGCGCTAAATCTTGTTGCAGCATTACAATGTGGGGCTACTTCAGTAGTTAGTAGATTTTTTTTGTTGTCACATTTAACTGTAGGTTTGCATTTCCTTGACTGAATCTGCAAGGTTGTAGCAGAAGATTATTAGAAATCCTGTTTCATGTGTTTGCTTCTATCAAATCAGCATATTACAGGGATAGCTCTTTTAAATGTGTATTCATTATAAATATATGAGGAAAAAAAGGGATATTCGCAGCAGCGAAATTTAAGAACACACACATTTTTGATGACCTTCATTTGTGTCACCCGCATGTTGTTGTTACCACTTAACACTTGGAGACACACGCTACCCCCATTTTCCCACTCGCATGACCATTCATTTCCCAGACACCGCGGCCACTGACTAACAGTGTAATCTATGTGTCAGGCGGGAAGGGGCACTCCGTTTAAAGCTGATAGAGTTTGCCCCAAACAAGGACAGCCTATCATAGAAAGATTAATGAACTAATTTCATGCATGGCTCCTTGCCTCTGTCCTTCTGTGCTTCCATGTTCGACTGTGTGTTCAGCACCGTGATTTACGCTGTGTTCCCTGCTACAAGCTTAACCCCGAGCTCAACAATAATATTTCCTTTATGCGGAAAAGTGCACGGTAAAAATTTGGAGAGCCGTATATATTCACTCCTTCACCCAAGACAAGGACAGCATGAGGTCATTTATGGAGAACTGTTTTAAATATGCATTTTTTTTTTTTCGTGTTTGAGTGGCGATGTAAATTTATCGTGCTGAAATTCAGGAGGCTAGACAACATATTTCATGGAGAAGAGGTGGATGGATTCGGGATTTATGTTGGGAAGCTGGGGATCTGCGGCTCTGCCAGCATGAGGAGGCATGCCAAAATACACACATGCACATGCAAACATCTGAGATTTCAGCTGCTCTGTCGGGACATTTTCCACACCTATCTCATGTTAGCTTCAAAAAAGAAAAATGGTCAGTGATCTGAGCGTGCATCACAGTCCTGTCGCGTTAAACATTCTGGACGACTGTATTTTTCGTACAGAGTAGTCTCTTGACGTGTGGTGGACAGACTGGAACGCGTGCATCTGCTGCTCCGTGGTGTCCATTGTGGGACTGTGTGGGCCTCTCAGAACAGAGAAGGCAGGTGACCTTCACGTCTGTCTGATGAGTCCTGCTTGTCTGCTCCGTTTGTACAATTTTTCTGCGCAGCGGAGCAAACACTACCCCATTAGGTATTAGGTGCAGTGCATGTGTGTGTGTGTTTTTTTGTCAAGGGAGTGGGACAGGTTGAGGAGAGTCAGGCTGTGGTTTGAAAACTCTATGTCTCTTTATATTGGGGCGGGTGGGGGGGGCGACCAAATTATGAAACTATGAAGCTATTTCTGTCTGCACGAATTGGTGGTTCGTGCCATTATTTCATTTCGACAGATTTGAAAGGGCCCATTAGAAATTTCCATTAAACCTAACAAAAAACATCTCCCCAGCGTTGCCGTGTGCTAAGTGTGGAATGAACTACTTTTTACGTATGCCACAATGTGCTATTCCATAGGGAATCCCCCCCTATCTGGCTGCAATGATGTATTAACTATTACCACGCTGGTCTCTCTCCACTTCAGCTTGGAGAAAATATATCGTCCAATTGACTCTAGGTGAATGCTGATTGCTAACAAGATTTAACATGAGTCATCTGAGTCTTTTATAAGCCACAATATCCTTAGAATGAAGGCTAACATAATGCTGTATCTCTCAATCTTGCACTATGTTAACAGTCTCGACTGATTAAAAATGCATAAGGAATGTCTGGGGCCCGTAAGAGGAGGGTTTATTTTTTCATGCCTCATCTGGAACAGGAAGGAAGCCGAGGATCAATAGATCTGATCTGGGCCCAGGGGTAGAGGCTATCTCCTCCTCCTTTTCTCTTCTTCTCACTACTCGTTTGCAGTTAAAAAAGAAAAAAAAAAGAGGTTTCTTGGCTTTAAATAAACACTTGTGCAAAGGAGGCAAAAGAAGGAAAATGCATTCTGAAACAGAACACCATATTTTAAAAAAAAATGGAGACAGCTCCTGGCAGTAAAAAAAGCCAAAAAGTTCAGACTGTAAAGCAGCATTAGCCTGCTATTAGTTTCAGACATTCCCATCACGCCTTTCCGCCACTCTCACCGCATATTTATGACGCATAAGAATTTAAGGGCTGAAGTTCTGTAAGATCAACACCAACTGTGACAGACAGAGCCAGCAGTTCTAAGACCGACCCGGGCCTCATTTCATGCTTCGTTTGAGAGAATATTATTGAATTACAGCAAGGACCGCAACATACACTGGCTTTGCGGCCTCAAAGAGAAATGACTACCCACCAGTAGCAGTAGTCGTTAAGTAAACAAGCATACTCATGGAGTTATAACATAACACCGTTAAGCAAAGTGTATAATTTCTTATAAAGCCTAACACGCCAAATAAAGAATACTCTCTTTAGCTTCTACCCTGCATTATGAGGATTCTTTAGGAATTTTTTTTTCTTTAATCCTACTTTTGTAATCTTTATGATGAAATTCTTGGAATAAGGCACTTCCTCTGCCAGCTGTAACCCAGCACCTCCACTGGCAAAATAACTGGGACTATTGATTGGGTCATGTATTACCCACAATCCTCCATATGCTGAGTGTAACACCTCTCTTTGTCCATTAACAGCCTTCTGAAGTTTCATTCATTCATTTACTTCTGGCAGCCGACCAATTGTGGGCATTGTTTGCAAGATGTATGGGGCATCTGTTGACATGGTCGTTAGTTACCATTTTGCCTGAGAGGAATGAGCTACTGCACTATATCACTTGGCATTCCGGCGCATTAATGGTTGTGTGTGTAAGGCAATCTATCAAACTCAGGTGAACGGGCTGATGAATTTCTCGCAGAATGAGTGGCGGATGATGGTAGCAGGCAAGACTAGGTACAGTCACGGCGATGATTTCATCCGAAGCTTTTGTGCTCTGTTGTTTGGTCCTCTATTTTTTTCGCTTATTGGGTATTTGAGAGCCTTTGTGTTCTTTTTATTTAAAGAAAAAGTTTTAAAAATGTGTGAAGAAAATGTGGTAAAACGGTTAATATTTAAAAAAAAGTTTGCTAATTATTAATACTGAGATATGTTACTTTTATGTTATTAGTTTGTGTAATAAAATATTATTTTTATGCCAAAGCTCAGTGTCCCCTAATGTGGTTTCTATGCCAATATGACAGTTTTTGTGTTTTGTTTTGTTTTTTTCCAAATCCAAATCACAATTATTTTCCTAAATCCAACCAAACAACTCGTGGAAACAAAAGTTAAAAACAACACAAACCATGGTGTCCTTCTGCCTACTTATATATGTGCTTTAAAACAAGTGGTTTAAACTCCAACATATCACCCCATGCTCTCCTTTTCTTTTCTCTTTTTCCTCACACACAGTCAGTCAAAGCAGATCGCTGCCCTTCTCCTAACCTTGTTTCTCCTCGAGGTTTCTCCCACTTAAAAGGGAGTTTTTCCTTCCCACTGTCGCAAAGTGCTTTCCCATAGGGGGGATTGTCTGATTATTGGGTTTTTCGCTCTAATACTGTGGGGTCTTTACTGTACAGTATAAAGCATTTTGCGGTGACATGAAAAAAATGAGTTGAACTGAATTAAACCTTCATTTCTTTTCAAAAATTTGGAAAACCATTGCGTTCCCTGTAAATTCAATTTCAAAACTGACTGACGTTCCGACTCTGTTTGTGTTTCTCCAGGTTACTAACCAGAATGCCCTCCGAGGATCGGCACCTATCCTCAAGCTGTGGTTCTTATGTCAAAACTGAGCCTTCCAGTCCTTCCTCCTCGCTCATAGACACTGGCAGTCACCACAGTCCCAGCGGCAACTCTGACGCCAGCGGCGGCTACGTTAACGTTGGCAGCGGACGGTCGCACACCCTGGACTCCCCCCCAATGTTCAACCCAGGCATGCTGGGAGGCGGCAGCGCCTGCTTACGCCGCTACGAGGAGTGCTCCGGTGGCATGGCCGATGACTCGCCAATCAAGTGCGAGTACATGCTCAATGGAATTCCCAAGAGGCTGTGCCTGGTGTGTGGCGACACTGCCTCGGGGTACCACTACGGAGTGGCCTCCTGTGAGGCCTGCAAAGCCTTTTTCAAAAGAACAATACAAGGTACTTTTTTCTTTCCCACTTTTCCTTTCACATTTCACAGACTCACCTGAGCTGTCAGTAAAACTGTGTTTTAGGTGGTGGGTTCTTTGTATTTTTGATACAAATGGAGACAAGTAAAAGTACAACCGCAGCAATAGAAAATATGAGTAAAAATGTCTGCTTTTTGGATTAACTATAACTTATGAATACTTAGAAAAATGCTCTGTGGTGCTCCCATTTACTGCTTAGACCATGCACTGCATTTATGCATCTTTGCGTTTGTAGCTGTTTAAGTACTGGTTTATTTTAACTACATTAGACACAATAATATTCATTCACAACACCACAGATAACCAGATAAATCAGAGGATGTGGAGAACTGATCGATAGAAGAGAAATGAAGAACCCACACAAGTTTAAAAAAATTTTTTGGTTTTTTTTGGTTTTCAAAATAAGTAGCAAAAAAAGGAAACCACTTGTCGATAGGTGTTACCAACTCACAGATATCAAAACAGCGACAGGTGAACAGCGCCAGATAAAAATGTTACATTGTTATCTTTTTTTTCCCTTGAAGTGGCCATAAACAAACAATGATTTGTATTTCTTAATATTTTATTCTAAAAAGTAAATTATTGCTAAGGTTGTTAGATGAAAGCATTGAAGTAAAGAGATTAATATTTTTCAGTGAAATGTAGTGAAACTGAATTTTAATCAAACATAAATTTATACTTAAAACAATTAATTTCTCACTTTCCACCAGTACTTTTAAGCAAGGTGTATTTTCACTCTTGTCACAATAGAGAAGTGCTACTTTTTAATGATTTTAAATACTTTACGTTCACTTGAATATGTGGTCGTGCATGCCACAGGTTCCTCAGTGCTTTCATGGGGCTAATACGATGTGGTGTCTACAGCAGGCATTAGGCCCAGACCGCAAATCTGCTCTAGTTTGTGATTTTTGATGTCTTTGCATGCGAATCATACATCTGGCACTGAATCTGCCATGTGTGGGATCCGTTCCAGAGTAATCTTTTGGACAGAGATAATGCGCCACAAACCGAGATGCAGATTTTTTGAATTTGATTTGCAGCATTTGTGTCTGGATGCATGGAGTCAGAGTGAGGGCACATTAAGGCAGGCAAATTTGAAAAGTATTCTGCCTAAATCCCTCTCAATTACTGAAGCACGAAGAAACAGCAAAGCATCTTTCGGCACTGTTTTTTCCTTTTATTTTATTGGCTTTTGTTAAAATCCAAAACAGCGCATTACTGTCAGAATAAAGATGGAAAACGTGGGACTGATGTGAGAGCTGGTTACCTCACTTGGTCTTAAGAGTGAAGCTCTTCGGCACTCTCTCTAATTACCTCACATGTTTACAAAATTCTGACTTTTTCTAATAACTCTTAACGTGATGATGACAAATATACCAAGCCTGATCCTGATATATATAATTTTTCTTTTTCTTTGGCAGCGAGGTTTTTTTTTTCTAAAATTTTTGAATAAGGGTCAGGGGTAGCCAGGGAATTTTAGATGTCCTATTTCTCATTATTAATAATCAGACATTTCTAAAAGAAAAAAACACACAAAAAAAATAGAGACAGCAAAGACATATTTTCAGAAACTTATTATTTATTTATCTATTTACGTATTTTTTTGGCTGCCCATTTTTAGGAAGGCCTTTCCTGGCTTAATTAGCCTATATGAAAATGGCTGGAATGTTTTGTCTTAGGAGCATTTTCACTTTTCTTGTACAAGAGGTTAAAGCATCTTTGGATCGGGAGCATCAGGAAAATATAGGAAACCCCTACTTTCTTTCAAGTCATCAACACAATATCTGTTGTTCAGTCCGCATGCTACACTTTGTTGGGTTTTACTGAATGTTTTTGGCCTTCTGTCCAAATCCTGCATGCCCGTTTATGACCAATCATTGGTAGTTAAAAGGCTGCTCGTGCCCCAGTAATGCTGATGTGTGACTTTGCATTGTCTTGCCGAGATCTCTCTCTCTCCTTCTCATCTTCTTCCTCGTCACTGTAGTCTTCTTCTTCTTCTTCTTTTCACTCTCCTTCTTGGAGGACAGGCCTGTAATGAGCTTAATCTGTCCGTCATTCGTCCTGAGCCACGGGAGTTTCAGTCAATAACAATCAGTGTTGGGTGACTGTAATTAAGAACCAGGCATTTCATTGGGAGAAAGTCAAGAAAGGAGGGTGGGAGGTGTGGATCCGTTCCTTGCCCCCAGGCCCCTCTAGCCCTCACCCAAGGGGAAGGAGATGGGGTCCAATTAGAAGCAGAGGCACGTGTTGTGGTGGCAATAACAGAGGAAGGGAACAGCGAGACGGAGACGCTGAAGAGTCCTCTAAATAAAGGCGGTGGGACGAGGGACGGGGTAGGTGGTCATTCACAGAGAGGAGAAGCCACTTTAATGGAATGGTAATCAGGAAGGGGGTCCCGGCCTCGGTAAAGGAGGAGGACAAGGAGAGGTCCAACTTGAGTGGAGATGAGCACGTGGATAATAGCATAGCATAATAATATATCAAAATTTAGAGGGAAAATAAGAGAGGTTAAGGAAGGATATTAGAGTGGTTGAAATGTCCTTTGAGAAATAAAGGTGGACACAAGACCTGATTAACTAAGAGGGTATGCCGACAGTGAGCTTTTAGAGGTAGGCAATTTAAGTCTATTGTGGACCCCCCTCTCACCCACCCACCCACCCACACCCAACAAAAAACACACACATGCAGGTCATATTTGACCTATCCTATTATTTTTGGATTATTGTTTGGTTTTGAAGGAAGAAAATTTGATATCCAAGCAAGTTCATCAACCTCAGAAGGTCATAAAATATTGCATGTATGTAGTACAGAGAATAAGTTCAACATTTCAGGCATGCAGCAAAATGTAATGTTGTCTGCTTGTTAAGGCAAAGCTCAGAATCACTGCCTTCAGTTAGTGAAAAAAAACGTATTGCTCAGTGCTCTATAACAATAGAACAAACAGCAGATGTCAAGGAGGCAACTGAAGAATGATGAAAAAAATGAAAACTATTTTGTTTCATTTTGTAAAACCGGAATTTCATACTTAGAGATTTATTCATGCCTTTCAACATATCACATCATTTTCATCATTTTGTGCTTGTGCAAAATAGAGCAGTGGTTATGTGATTTAGCATGAATTAGATTTTCTTTATGTATACAACATGCATCATATATAACATGTATATCTGTGAGAGTGATATATTTTTTTTTCTTTTAGTTATTCATTTATTCTTAAATGTCTCTAGTGTGAATTGTGGGACATTACTGTGCATTAAAAAGTATTAATTGTACTCATTAGATTATGTAATTTTTACCATAAGAATTTACCCCCTAGTATTCGCACTGAGAATAAAACTAAAGTACTATATATTAATACTGCAAATATTATAACGCTCTTGCTGCATGCAGTTAGTTTGCAGTATAGTATGCAGTAAGGTACATGGCGTGCATCTCTACACACGAGCGCTGCAGTGTACTTTATTTCCCCTCTGCTAATGCCTCTCAGTTTAACAGACTTTACCTACCCCGAATCCAGCAGCAGCCTCTGCCAACATGCTGGCGTGGTGCCCTCGGCCCCTAACTGTGTGTGTGACCCTGCTGGCACTTTCGATGCCAGGGATCCTGACAAATGTTGGCACCTTATCCTTGACCAACAGGGGGTTGTGTGTGTGTGTGCGTGTGTGCATGTGTTTGTGTGCTCCTCTGGCAGACCTGCAACAGACAACACCTGGTTTGCTGTTTTTAGGTACCATTAATACATCTCTGGACTTACGGGACATTGTTCAAACAGTCAATCATGGGGTTACGGATACTTGGGAAAGAGGATTTGTCACTGGATTCTTGGTGTCGTGTCAACTTTTGAAGTGTGTGGGTAATGATTTGGGGAAAAAATAAATAAATAAATTCTTAACCGGAATCAGGTGAGAAAGATGGGCAGCGGTTAAATTCCAGCAGATTCAATATGTCTGCATTTTCTGCCTGTTTTTGGATCTGAGTGATTAAATTGCATAGGAAATATTTCCATAGTGAGCCAACAACCGTCAAGACGACTTGAATAATACATCGAGCTTTGCTACATGATATCGCAGTCTTAGATTGTCCAGTCCAGCAGCAGCTCCTGGTCTTTGCTGGAGAACATTATGCAGAGTGCTCAGCTGTGCTTCCGTCTCTTAGCCCGTGCTGTTGAGGGAGGGCAGTTTTCCCATCATCCTTTAGGTGAAGAAGGATGGGCTGGAAAGGGTCGTGGTGAGCATTGCAGAGAGGGCGCTCTGCATTAATGAAGCTAATTTATCTGTGAATCAAAATGGGAGTGTGACTGCGGGGCGGGTAGGTGCTTTTTACATGCCCCATCAAAATGCCACTAAACCCTCCTCTCCTTCAGGAGTGTCACACGGGGTCACCTTGGGACAGGTGTGTGTGCGTTCACAGGCACACACATGCACACACGTGTTTTGTATTTTGCAGTGTTCTCACTCCGCGCCTGGTGTGATTTGATCTTCTTTCCAGCGCAATAATTCCAAAACAAATTATTCCTAATTGCTGATGTATATCTTTTAAGCACACAGAATAATGGAGTCCTGTTTTTCGAATCATTTTCCAGGGAATATCGAGTACAGCTGTCCGGCTACCAATGAATGTGAGATCACCAAAAGGAGACGAAAGTCTTGCCAGGCCTGCCGCTTTATGAAATGTCTTAAGGTTGGCATGCTAAAAGAGGGTGAGTACTGGTTTTTCACACAAGCTCACACAACATATATATATGTGAGTGTGTGTTTGCTTTATCCTTTTATTTTTACTCTGCCCCTGCAGATAATGCAGATAATGCAAATAATGCAAAGCTGCATTATTTGGGGTCTCTGTTCAGTGCTGCTCCTCAGCACTACAAAAAGATCTAAGTACTGTTGTATGCATGGTTGTATATCACATAGGAAGCAGCGTGAAGCAGTACAGTACAGAATGCTTTAAAGACTTTTGTCTGGAGTCTGTGTCCCTTACAAAACCACACACATGTAATTTTTAGACTTAATTATTTTCTCTTCATATTTTTTTTCTGTTTCAGTCACACTGTGGCTAAGCTTGGGTAACAAAACTAGCTCTTTATGTGCAGGAAAAGGTTATAGTTGAGGTGTTAGAACGCCTTTCTGGCAATGAGTGCTTGGGTTCAAGTAACACTTTTGGCTACGGACACTGCGGTGCTTGTCTCTGTGATGCCGTATATGCCATGCTATATACTCCCTGGTGTAAATAGCCACATTAACTTTTCCACCCACTGGTGCAAATAGCATTGTTGGCTATTGACACCTTGGTGCTAATAGCATCTGTCTAGATTAATTAACTGTCACATCAAAATCCTAAAGATCATATTCTTCTTGGGCAGCTTTCTCTGTTTATTAGTATATAAACTTTAGACTCTCCTATATGGCACTAAATTGTCTTGTGATTCTATATTTTAAAATGCATGAGATGGTGTAAAGATTTTATGATCAAGCTGAAATCAGGAGGTTCGCCTATATGTTAGAGTAAGCTGTCTGTTTTTCAATGTTTTTGGATCTGTGATGGTCACTCCGGTCTAGAGGATGGTCAGTGATATTAAAGCCAGCTGTGGCCTCAGGGAGACACCGGTGACATCACCCACAAGCCTTACTTACTTCTCCTCACACTGCCGAGCCTCTGAGTGTTTAACTCAGCCGGGTGGAAAAAGCTGCTGAGCTGGATATTCTTACCAAGACCGACTGAGATGTGTAACATTACTCTTAAAAAGCACAGGCTGTTCCCCCAAGACTTCCCTCTCCCCTGGGCTCTGGGTGTCTCTCTCTCCATATCCCACTCTGTCTGTCTGTCTGTCTCCCTTCCCCTCTCTTGCCTGCCGTATTGATCCACTAAATGCTTTCCGAATATCCCACCTCACTTCCTGCACGTGTTGTTTTTCCTCCAGTGTGAGTCCTCTGGGAGTACAGAGGGAAAATCTAGCCGATAGATTTTCTTTTTTTCTTTTTTCTTTCCACGGGAAGAGCATTTTTTTTATCTTTTCAGTTTGTAGAGCGAGAAGAACTATCCTACACCAATGCAAAGTCTATGAAAAGTCTAAATCATGCTATTTATACGCAGAGGGCTTGTGCTGAGCTTGGACTTCAGTGAACATTTCTGGACAGATGTCCACGAGAAAAAACAAAATCTCAAATTGCTGAAATACAGCCTATTTTAATTACATTTCTTTGTCTTATACTGAAACAAAGAATAATTTTTGAGCAACTGTGGTATGAACGCTGTATAGGAGAATAACTGCACACTGACAGTAACAGTAAATTAATTGAATAATGTGCTGAAATAAGGCAGAAGTGTAGGCTTTCCATAGGTGTTAATGGCATAAAAGATATAAGAAAATAAAGATTTAGAGAAAAAGAAGCAAAGGAATTTTTAAAATATTTCATTCACACATTAGGATTTCTTTATTTCTACCAACATTAAGATTAAGTGTAATTGAATAGAGGAATGACTGCATCGTACATTTTATTAGGACTTAATATGTGCTCTGATAGCATTAATGTGTGTGTATGTGTTTCATAGTCCACACTGAATCCTAAATTAAAGAAACATACGATTTATAAATTTATTTATAAGCTCCACATAGAGAAAAACAACTGTTTCCTAAAAATAAAACCATGGCCATATAGTTTTGTACACGTCTGGTAATAGCAGCCTGCACAAGTTGACTGCAATTTGTCCCAGTAACACAAGACTGTGTGTCTCTCTTTTAGTTCACTTTCACTGACCCAGCTTCACTGTGACGTAGCTGCGTTTGTTCCTCTCAGACAGAGGGGCCGTCCGTTCTGTTTGGCATAACGCTACTATTTATACATGCAGCCACTTTTTATGTCTTAATCCTGGCCAAAATATCTCACACTGAGCCTTTGACTCTTGGCCAGAAGAAAAAAAAAGTAGCAACACATTTGCTTCAAAAATAAAGCTGAAACTATTAGTGCATGCTTAAAGGAAAAACTGTGGGGTATTGTCAGCGGAGAGCCAAGCTAAGCCGGCCAGTGTGTGTGCGAGGCGCAGCATCACAGCCACCGCAATATGTGGCACAGTAGGCGATTTTCTAAAAGTGATGGTGTTCAATTAAGAGTAAAAAGGACACTTAATCATGGCATACTGCAGTGGCGTGGCCTCTTACAGATTTAAGGGGGACTTTGATCAGTGAACCAGTAGGGGGGAGGGGACAGCAGCTAGCCTCACTTTATGCTATGAGATCACCCTGCAACAAGTGACCAAGGGCTGGTCACCGACAAGGAATAATTACATTGTGTAATTTCTTAAAATGTTAATTTAAATGGTGTTTAACACTCTATTATCCTGCAAGGTTAGTTATATCATCAACAGGTTCAAACACGGAGGACTAATAACAGAAGGCACAAATGCAGACTCTGAACTACGAGCAGCAGATTGACATTGTGGGTAAAATTTAGGAAACACTAGCAAGGATTATTTCATAGATCCAATTCAGTTCTATTCTATTTTATTTACATAGCACCAAATCACAACAACTGTCACCTCAAGGCACTTTAATGTAAAATAAAGATCCTACAATAATATAGATAAAACCCCAACAATCAGACGACTCCCTATGAGCAAGCACTCGGTGACAGGAAGGAAAAACTCCCTTTTAACAGTTAGAAACCTGCAGACTCTGCTGCAACTGCTTTGAGTTAAGGGGAGGGAGACAGGACAAAAGATACACTGTGGAAGAAAGCCAGAGATTAATAATAACTAATGCAGCGTGGAATGAATCCAGAGGACTTAAAGACAGCAGCATATTCCACAAACAGGAGATTGATACACTGAAAAGAATAAGGAAGTATAGTGTTAAATTATTAGCTTAATAAAGAAGGTTTTTCTATTATCTTCACAATTATCCAGACTCAGATTTAAAACACAAAATCTTTTAAGATAAGATAAGATAAGATAAGATAAGATAAGATAAGACTTTATTGATCCCACGACAGGGAAATTTTTAAACCAACAAAGACGAATGTTTGAGCGTCTACTGAAGGGATATTTTGAAGACACCCACAATTGTAGTGATGCCTCCACAGTCCAGACCTAAATACAAGACTTACAGAGAAACCAGAAACCAGTTAACTTGTATTTTATATCCATATCCAAGCCAGACCTAATCAATTTGGCCCAAATATGTTTTGTGAGATTACAGTGATCTTAAACCTTGATCTTTGACATAAAAAAATAGCTGACTGACTCTCTGATGTGGATGAACTGAAAGCTTTTCCAGCTTAAAAGCAGATTTTTTAGGTGTAAGCTCATGATTGTGGTGTCCAAATAGAAAAATGGTTTTATGTTGAAGGTTTACAGTTTTGATTTTATTATGTAAGCAAATTTCATTTTTTGTAACAATCCTTGTCAATATTAAGCAGACTTGTGGTTTTTTTACTTCTTTCCTTTGAAATGAAACCATTTTAACTTTTTAGTTAATAAAATGTGTCCAGATACGTTTCTATTTTAAATATTATAATCTTCAGCTATTAACAGGTAAACATTGATAAATACATAAAAACTGGATATTGTAAGTTTCACTTTTTTTCCAATTTATTCATTTGTTCCCATTGCAAATTTCCCTCACGTTGGCAGTGGCTTCCTAAAAAACGCCTCCCTCGGGGTGCTGTGAGAGTTATATATTGTGATGAGTTGCTCTAGAAGTTTCCAATATTTCTCTTCCTCGTGCCAGTCGTGCCATCCTGACTTTTAAAGGGTAGCTGCCAGGGATTTTGAGCCCCATTAGTGGGTGGGGAAAACCCTTCTGCTGTGCGCCACCTGCCACTAATCAGCTGACTTTACTTCTTCGAACTTGGTTTGGTGGCTTCAGGTGTGTTAGGGGTCTAAATAAATCAGGTATTCTAGCTGTGGCCAGTGCCAACATAATGCAAAGGGAATTTATGGATTACGCTTAAGGGTATGTTGAGCTAAGCTGTCTGTTTAAGATGTAAAAGATTATTATTTTTCCAAGAAAATCAAAGAAATATTATAGATGACAGGCCTCTCTCCTGGTTCGGCTTTACTGCTATGTCACAGCCGAGCACCTGGATGAGCCGGGTGGACGGCAGCGACAGGCAGCTGTTCGAGGAAGCCGGCCTCATTCACTGACCCCTCAAATGTCCAGCTGAGACTGATGAAAGGTCACAGGTCAGTGGAAAAACTCTCACGTAATTACAACTCACGGAAGATATGGTGTCAGTCACAACTGCCAGGAGTCAGTGCCCCCAGCTAATAGCAGCGCTAATATCCCATAGCATTACTGTACGGTGTTAAATGATGCAAGAATCTACCGCGTGTGCATTTTTCAATTTCCGCTTTGAGTCACATCCTGCTGAAGAACAGAGATGGATTCTTTTTTTCTTTTTTTCTTTTTGTGCCAGTAAGCATGGGTATCTATGTTGGTCCTTGAACAGGTGTCCGATCATCATGTTAACAAATTATCGTGTTCAAAAACCAAGTCCCACTGGAACAGAAGCATACCGCCCTATACCCACTGAATGTCTGTCCTGGCAGAAGCGGGTCTGAGCATAAAAGGCGCTTACAGTTTGGCCTTTTAGTCACTACTGGTGGTTCTAGTTCAGTGATGTTAGCTCGGTGTTTCTGTGGTTTATTCTTTGCATGCGGGGATTTTCTGACATCGCTGTAATGTGGTGGATGAACACAAGCTGCCAGACTATTTTGGCAACCTACACCGCTGTCTCGCCCTCTCCTAACCACAGATAGGGATCAGCAGTCTTTCCTGAGCGAACGTGGCTACCAGGGTAATGTTACAGCCTTATTTTCCTCCGGCCACATACACAAAAGATTAGTAAAGCCATATCCAATATCACAGACTGTCAGGTCCCTTCCCAATCAATAGGCTTAAATCAGAAACCAATCTATATGCTAAGATTACATCATCATAATAAAGATATACCCAAAGTCTATACTCTGTGGGCGTCTTCAGAACCAGAATTTTTAGCGTGTGTTGGTCTGCACCATTCGAAGTACTTAAACTGTAAGTCAGAAGGACCCCTCCCTTCTTACCACTTGTTTTTTCTTGTACCGTAAACTTGTCTATCTAACAGCACATGTGTGTGGGCTTGTTTGCTTTTTAGGGTGTCAGAGTAGCTGGCAGAATGCAGCTGAGAGTCAGCGCCCACCCAGAGGCTCTGCACTGGCCTGTCCTCACTGTCTGGCAGGTGATAGATCAGACACGGAGGCTAACACGTGTTCCTCCGAAGAAGAGGATTTAGCGAAGCGCTGACCTCATAACAACCCTTCTATACATGTACTCGCTTCCCGACACACATGTCAAAATGTATATCACCCCTGACAAGGGGCTCAGAATCACTCCTTGAGGTCCCGTGCTTGTCACTGACACCGTTCTAGCTTTTTTTTTTTTAAATTTATTTTGTCCACTACACCAGCTTCAACTTCATGAATGATCCCGGCCCTTCTTGAGCTCTGCAGATGTTTTTTATTAGAGCTGCATCTGTGGTTAGGGCGGCACTGCGAGACAAAATAATAGCCCTTTGTGGACACGCTGGCTCAGATTTATGTAAGTGTAAAACATGATAAAGAGTGATACAAGTGCCATAGCAGTTACAGTTAAGCAGTGCCAGCACTGCCAGGTCACCGGGAGGGGGTTGCAGCAGATGGTGCACCATGTTAATACCCAACCCAATCCAGTTCCCTTCAACTTTTTGTGTCGTCTTTTCTTCGCCTTTCCCTTCTTATTTTCAGCCCACCCAGACTTATGAAAAAAACCAGATGACAGCCTTTACTGTAGCTCTTTCTGACTTTCCAGATCAGACGTTGAGAGGCAGCCCTGGAAGGGCAGAGCGGCTGCGTTTTGCAAAGGGTGAGCAGGCCGCGTCGGAGGGGGCTGCACGCCGCATCCCTCTGATTTTTCCCAGCTAAAATAGGGAGCTCCTAATCTCCCTTTGGCAGCGTTAGCCAGCCAGCCAATTCTGACACATTCTCTCGAAAGAAGCGCCTCTGACAGGTGAAAGGCTGAAAATAGTTGAGAGTGAGAAGCTTAAACACGCATGTACACACGAGCACATGTTCACATAGTAACACACAGTCTCGATATGAGACACATGCACCTTTCAGTGATGATAGCTGCTCTGTAGAGCTTCTTTTTGCACCAGAAGAATGAATCTCACTTATATCATGAATGTTTTATTTGGACACTTTTTTTTGTTTTTGCTCAACCTTCTGTCTTCCTTTTTCTGGCTTCTGTTTTACATTGAAGACACTGCTGACGTGGGTGTTTTTCAGCATGTAGACCGATGTTTCTGACCACATTGTGAAGAATGTGGATTTAGACAATTTGGGTGGGGGACTTAGGCAGAAAATTGAATCACATACTGAACTCGGATTTCATTTTGATGTTTGTGTTTTAAGGTGGACTTTAAAAATGTTATTATGTATTCTTCAGGGCCATTTTACTTACTGTGTAATTTTTTTGTCATTTTTTTCCATTGTGGGCATAAAATGAATATTTTGGTAGCTGCTATGGTGAAATAGATATCTGTCGATTTTATGTGCAAATAATAAACGCATAGTAGAACAAAATAATCCACAGGACACACCCGGCGCACACGCCGCCAGCGCATAAAGCGAAACACTGTCACTTTAATAAGAAATTTGCCTTAACAAGTCAATAAATGTTGTGTATGTGAAAGGGAAACTTGATCAGGTGGCTGTAAAGATTGCTCCAATGTAAATATGCCTCATCGTCTTTCCACACATGTGCATGCACACAAACACACACAAACACACTCACATAGCAAGAATAGACTTTCAGCCAAGTATCTCAGCCCGTCTTTCTCGCAGTCAGCACAAAGTTATGAGCGTGCTGTAGTATGTGAATTCGTATTATCCAGCACACACATTTCTTTTACCCCATAACCTCACCCATGCATCCATACTTTGCCTGTCACACTTTATGAAAGGCCAGCAACCATAAAAAAGGATCTGGATGCCTTTAAGATGATCTGTGGACCCGCCTGGCCCCCGCTGCCCCCAACCCATGTCAGAGGCTCTCGTCTGGACCCGCATTGTCTTGAAGCGCGGAGGCCGATGTGGTTTTGGGCCTGAGGTTAGGAATGCGGTGCTGACGATGACACACACGGCCCCCCTCACACCCTCTCCGGCCCTCTTCCAGGGGCCTCATTCAGCTGTCTTGTTGTGGTCATATTCTCAGTACTGTTCCATATCACATGGGGAGGAGATAATCCCGCACTGGTGAGATCAGGTGGTCATTGGGACAGGCAGGGCCGACAGGGAGAGGATGTACAAACTGAGAAAGAAGAAACCATCAGAAAACAGATATATTCATCCAAGCACAGCAGATTGTTCTGTTTGATTTTCCAACCCTCCCACTCTTCAGCCTTATCTAACCCTTGTTTTTTTCCCTCGTCGTTGTCCCTGCCCTCCTGCCTCGGGTCTCTGCTGTTTGCAGCGCCGCTAAGCTGTAAACTGAAACTGGTTAGCGCTGAGCTCTTAATTCTTGTCAGCG
Source organism: Pelmatolapia mariae (assembly GCF_036321145.2). Classification (NCBI taxonomy): domain Eukaryota; kingdom Metazoa; phylum Chordata; class Actinopteri; order Cichliformes; family Cichlidae; genus Pelmatolapia; species Pelmatolapia mariae. The sequence goes on from NC_086240.1 coordinate 11,379,687, forward strand.
TCTATTAATTATGGGCCAGTTGGATGTTCGAGTTCAAACAGCCCCCGCGGATCTTGGAATTCTAACTCTGGCTGTTTGGTCACTTGTCGCTTGTCGTAGCTACATGACCTAGCAGCCCACGGCAGGGAAACTAGTGTGTGTGTGTCAGTGTGTGTGTGTCTTGATAATGTTAGGGGCAAAAGCAGCAACAATTCACTGTCAGTTAGCCTGACAAGAACATGCTGCATGAATTTGGAGTTGGTACCTTCTTAATATATTTATGCATTAAACAAGCTTATTATTGTGAAAGGCTTAACTAACTGCATAACCCTTTATTAGGCCTCTGTGTACCATTAAATAGAGAGAGAGAGGTTCCTGAACTGATTTAATATCTGGAGTACATGCACACAGTTTCCTGAAGCCCAATTTATCATTTTAAATTTAACTTAACCAAGAGTAATGCTAAAAACAACCACTAAAGCTCCATCTATCGCAAACCCAGCTCCTGCCTGCCTAACTGACTAATTAAAACCGCATCCACATGTGTTCAAAGAACAAGAAGTCTATTTGCAAGCCTTATTGATTACTTTAAGGCGTACAAATGGAAAGCTGTGTTAGGAGAGGGGCTCTCGATTTAGCTTCAATCTGCCAGGCATAAAATGATCTCACTGTGTTTGCTGGGAAGAATGAGCTCCCTCTGGGCACGGTGGGTAATTAGGTTAGTGGATAGTCGGTGTCAGGAAATTGAAAGACCATCCTAATCGGATTCTTTTGTTTCCAGGGGAATCAAAGGAATTTATATGAGTCACTGGGAAATCTCACACGACTTAATTCCACTTGACCATGTAAAATCTGTTTGCTCTCCCTCAGTGCTCAAACAACTTTTAATGCAAACGTATCAATTCAGGAGACAAGGTGCATCCAGCCCGCGTCCTCTGTGATGGCTTTGAAGATAATCCCGCATGTGAATGCTTAAACTTCCACTCAGAAGTCCTGCTCGATGGTTGAAAGGTTAAAAATAAAGGAATGAAACTGTTTATGTAGATAAATGACAGAAAAATGCTCTTATCCTAATTTTTGTACTGTATATTATATGAAGAATGGTTATATAGTATTTGTCATATACAGGGTAGAAAATTAAAAACCCTGAAATGCTTGTGAGAGTCTGATGACACAGCAAAATAGGTCAAGTTTCCCCCAATAAATAGGCTACAGTTTTATAATAAGCTGTGGTTATGGTAGCAAATACGATGCCATAAAATAGGTTGTTATAACTGAATCTAACTTTCAAAAATTAAGCATATAAGAAGAAAGTGAGAAAGTCAGCAGCAACGCCTACTTCCAAACATAACAAGTGAAAAGTTCCCTTTTATTTTATTTTGCTACGTAATCATTAAGTTTTGTGGATTCGTCAGAGTGGCTTTGGTTTATCTTATGCATACGTGATATTTTTAAATTGTTTTTTTTTTTTTTTTTGCAGGTGTGCGTCTGGATCGAGTGAGAGGGGGGCGTCAGAAGTACAAGCGGCGGTTGGATGCCGAAAACGGCGCCTACCTCGGCCTCACCCTCCCCCCTCCAGCCAAAAAACCACGTGAGTCGCTTTTTTGTTGCTTTTTTCTTGCTTTTTTCTTTTTTTAATTTAAAATCTCACTCAGCAAAAATGTGTGTATTACCTGAGCATTACAAAAAGCATTAACTTTATTAGTTAATATGATGGGACATAAAGCTGTGAAATGAATCCCCTTGAGGAATATGGCGAGAGCATTGTTATCTACATCCAAAGATGAGATTCATGTGGCACAATATGATCATATTTTAGGCAAACACTGTTGCCTAAAAGTGTCACACACCACAGTACATTTATATTCCTTCACGCCCTCCGTCCTTCTCTCTACCTCTCTCTCTGTCTCTTCCCCCTCTTAGTGACAAAGATCGTCTCTCATCTGCTGGTGGTGGAGCCAGAGAAGATCTATGCCATGCCTGACCCCACCATGCCGGACGGAGACATCAAGGCTCTGACAACGCTTTGTGACTTGGCTGACCGCGAGCTGGTGGTCATCATTGGCTGGGCCAAACATATCCCAGGTAGAAACATGTGACTGCTCTTGACTGAACCTGTCATCAGGGCTCTGGCTTTCCAAACACTTGTCTTAATGTGAAATTTCAGACATAGGTGCTTTTTATACAGATTTGCTCTACAGTGAAATAGAAACAGAAGTAGGGCTATCTATTAAGTTGCTAAAAAAAAAAAGAAAAGAGGTTCACGTGTGGTCTTGTGCAGTTAGTAAAGCGGAGGAGAAACTGCTCCCATTTGCTCTTTGATTTGCTGAAATGTTACAGTGTGAGATTACTGGAGTACTTCACCGACTGCTGTACATAACACGCCACCCCCTCCCGTTCATACGCATGCACACACACAGGATAATTAACATCTGCTACTCATCTGCACCTAAGGGAGAAGCTAGTCCCATATTCTAAAATCTAATCAATAAAGAGCAGCTGAAACCTTTGATTTGACTGGGGTGGGGTGGAGTGGGGTGGGAGAGTCTGTGGGGGGGACCCGCCCCTATGTCAATGTATTCCATTTCAATCCCAGACTTAAAGAAAGCAATCCTCTTACTTACTTAAGGAGACTACACAGGGCCTGTGGTGAAATTGATTTATTTAGGGAAATACTGATGGATTTCCCTTCTCCTTGTTGATGAATTCTTAAATAAGACTTGCTATGCAAATGTTCTTAGATCTTCCGTTCTTCTCATCTTTATCGGCTGAAGGAGACACTTTGGACCTCCACGTGTTCATAAGGAGCACTGGCTGGTTTCAAAGTATATGCAAGCCATTGATCTGGTTAAATAAAGCATGTAAAAGACACACGTGTTGTCAATTCAATTATTATTCAATTAAAGCTAGTAATATTCTTCACTGATGCATTTCTTAAAGGGTTTCCTAATTAATTAAAATAAATGGCAGCAGTCATTTTATCTTCAGTTGTCTTTTGTTGTGCATTTATTTCACGGTGATAACAAAAAACGAGCAAATCCTTACGTCAGAGTAAGGAACCAAAAAAGGTCTCGTGCTTGCTTAAACACAATTAATTAGTCGTAAAAATAAAAATGAATCTATTCAGAGTTAATAAAAAATGATTTTTTGCCAAAACAATGGAGTTTTTTTCTCTCTGTCTATTTGTCCCATTCACTGACTCATCGTCCATACTTAAAGCAAGACTATGAATCGTTTGCTGAGCAGTGGCCCAGAGTAATTATAGGACGATGGCAAATACGGTCATGGGAAAAAGAAAGTACATCCTCTTTTAATTTTACATATCAGGACATAATAAAAATTATCTGTTTAAAATTAAGTAAATAAAGCCTCAAAGGAAATGCACATGACATGTAACCCGTGTCATTATTTATTTGACAAAAACTCAAAAGATGTAGAACTGTGTAAACAAAGTACATCCTTACTGCTTCCGTAGGAAATAGAAAGATAAGTGGCAGCAAGCTGCTACTAATCAAGTTAATTAATTGATCATCAGCGAGAGTGAGCGCCTCTGTGAAAGCTGAGGTTTTGGCAGTTTGCTGGTCTGCGGTATTCAGATGTGTGTTAATGTAATGCCAAGGAGCAAAGATATCAGGAATGTATGGGCTCAAATTGTGGTCATAAATATTTTGTACTTGTAAATCAAATGCGTAGTTGTGAACTGAGTTTTGTAACCTTGTAAACCAAAATATCTGAAAATTTTATATGGAAAGCGCCACTCCAACAGCCAAACCCATCTGTTCTCTGATTGGATTGTTAAATTTGTGATTGAGATGACATTGACCAATCAGCTGAAAGGAAGAAAAAATGGGTCAAAATTCGTACTTGTAAGTTGAAACTCACACACAACCAGGAAACTTGAGCGCAGAGCTTTACACATAGCTTTTTGTTTTGTATCTCTAAGCAGACCTTAACAAAAAAAATTGTAACTTGTGTAAATATTTTTACAAACACAAATCTTTTTTACACACACACACAAATTCTCATCTATGAATGCACAAGCATAAAATTTTCAGATATTTTGGTTTACAAGGTTACAAAACTCAGTAGTACAAAATATTTATGACCACAATTTGAGCCCATAGGAATGTTGTTGCACATCAGTCTGGTAAGAGTTAAAGTAATTTTTTTTTTAAATTTGAACTCCAGTGAGAAAGCTCATTCACGGGTGGAAAAAGGATCAAGGTGTTGCAATGGCCCAGTCAAAGTCCAGACCTCAATCTCATTGAAATACAGGGGACCTTAAGAGAGCTTGACATAAACAAACCTCAATGGGCTAAATCAGTACCGTAAAGAAGATTACAATGATTTGATGAAGTCATACATTTTCATGTATGTGCGGGTGCACGGGTATATTGGTATGGGTATATATATATATTTGTAGGTTGTGTATCCTTCAGGTGTTAATGGGCTTAGTGAAAATGTGTATATGTGCGTATGTGTATATACGTATGTATGGATAGATAGAAACATATATGTATATATAAAAAAAAATAAAAAAGAAAAAAAGAAAAAATACACATGACATAATGTAATTGCAAGGAGGTATTTCTGTAGTCTATTGATACTAGATAGTGGAAAAGGGGTGGGATTAAATAAGCTTATGCTTCTTCCTGCTCCTTTTTGAACATGAAAGTTATTTGGAGTTGTGGTTGCTTGTTTTCCTTATGTTTTGTTTTGTTCATTTGTCTCTTTTAATTCTATTTTGTTGTACTTTTTCAACATGTTCAAAATAAAGATTCAATCAATCAATCAATACAGACAACAGTTACTTCAAGTTATTGTGACTAAAGCCGGTTCTACTAACTACTGAATCATGGGGCGTATTTATTTTGTATTTTGGCTTTGTTTAATAAATAATGACACTTATATGTCATTTTGTTGTTTGCCTTCAAAGTAAAAGTTGCCGCATTTGAAATGTATTGGCTGATGCAGGAAAATTTACTCTAAAGGTAAATATTTTTTTATTTCTGGTTTGCATTGTACTTTTTTAAGTTTAACTAAAGCTCAGAGAGATGTCTGCAAGTATTTGCAGATTAATTGGCAACTTCCATGCAAACTACTGACAACCATGGCAACTAACTAGGGACCTTACCTGGCAACCTTATGACCTGTGTTTGCCAGATGGTCGTCAACAGGCCCGTGTGATTGAGGCCTTAGTGGTAAGAAAAGTTCAGGAATGGAGAATGACATTAGGAGACAACTCCTCCACATTATGTGTCAATTTGCTGTAGACCAGTGGTTCTCAAATGTATGCTGTGTTCCACTAGTGGGGCACCTAGCCACTTCATCCACAGTCAGCCAAGTGGGCAACCATCTGAAAACAGCATCGATTGCATAGTGGAGTAACATGAAGGAAGTTACCTGTTGGGGAAAGCTTACATCATCTGTTTGGACTTTGCAATTTAATGTGGGCCAAATTGAGCTGAGCCCAAACCAGCCCTTTGAACTTTAGATGAATGTTTAGGAAAAGAGAAGCCTGATTAAACGATTAGCCAATGGAGGGTTGCTGGGGTTTGAGACATGCTGTCTCACCACTCTCGAGTTTACATTGAGAAACAAGCGTTAACAGGAACAAAAGGAGCTTCCCTGACCCAAATGCACAGTTTTGGAGGTTTTTTTTTTGCTCCTGACCTCTTTTCCATCCAACATCTTGAGAACAAGGGAAAAAATCTAAATCAAATAGGGTAACTACAGTCAAATTCCTCAATTTAATGGAGCCCCATGGGGCCTGTAATGAATTTTACTGTAATGTTTTTCCACTGCCTTATTCTCATTACATTTGTATGTATACATATATATATATATATATATATATATATATATATATATATAAGTATTGATCTTGTATGGTGTGAAGATCTAAATCCAGATCTGTCAGTTATTAAAGGCAGCACGTGACACTCTGGAGACATTTTACCCGCGGCCACTGGGTCAAAGTGTCACCAAGTAACGATTAAGACAAAAGGGGTCCCTACAGTTTAACAGTCCACTCCCTCCATTACACTCATAGCCCACTGCGCAAATGGCCTTAACGATGAGGTAATAGGAGTCATTAGCGCAGATCGCTCCATTAATGTGAAAGTCCTTCAGCATCCACATGTGGAGAGCTGGGAAGAAACATGTAATACTCCTTAGGTTTTGTGGTACATGTGTTCATTGTGAAGGCTTAAATATTTGTGTTTTACAGCTGGAAAGAAGTAATTTGATGAATTTTTAATCCTCACAGTTTAGTTTGGTTTAGGTTTTTTTGTGTCCAAAGGAGCCAATTAAAAATATTGAAGTTTTTAAAAATAAAACCAAAAACACACATTTTGGCTTCAAGAACATGATAGGAGACATGTTATTGTGGCCCTTGATTTGTAACGACACACACACAGATCACCTCACAAAGCGTAGACTACATTCAAGTCAACAGCGTACAGCGCCCTCTATTCACTTTATCTAATTCTCGTTCTTTTTCCTTTCTTTTTCTCTGTTTCTGTCCCGCGCACCCTCTGCCATAATATCTTTCACACACACTCTCTGGCTTCCTTGTTCTCCTGTTCCCCTGGCTCTCCCTCTCCTACTCCTCCTGCTCATATAGGGCCCTCAAGTCTCATTATTACCTCTGTCTTTTTATTAGGCCCATTAGGGCTCTTAGGAGGCCTGTAATGATACTAAATGAATAGAGAGTGAACTGCTGTCTGTTTTAGACCTCGCTCTCAATGACAGCTTCAAGCTTCACTGCCAACCACTCAGTCTCCTCACTGTACTGAGCAGGGCCTCAGTTATCTTACACGCACCTGTATTTTTTTGTTGCATTACCAGAACCCTGCCAAACAGTTCTTTTTTGGGGACCTGGGGACCTTTAAAGAAATAGACATATTGCTGACTCACATGCTACATTGGCTAAATATGGGTTTTTACAGTGTGACAGTATTGTAATGTGTTTGGTGAAACGGCAACACCCCTCTTCACACACACACACACACACACACACACACACACACACACACACACACACACAACAACAACAGCCTCCCCCTGCAGGTCAATGCACTACTACAAAAACTGCCCCACAGTTTGCAAAGCACAACATGGTTATAAAACAGTAAACAGTGTGATAAATGTAGAAAATGTAGAAAATACTTCTGATTTTGATTTTAAAGTTAGCAAAAAAAAATAGTCCCTATTTATTTTAATGTTCAATGCATTTTGTTATATACTTACTGTCTCTCTCTTTATGGCTAAAAAATATTCATTTTGATTACATTTTGTCAGCTTAGTAAATCTTTTTGTAACTATTAGCATTAAAATGTATTTGATCACTAAAAAAACAGCAGTTCACATAGTTGGATCAAAACTTTGCAGTGTTACAAACCCTACTATTCCCTGTAGCCATGCACTTGGGGAGGAAAAAAATCCCTTATAACAGGAAGAAACCTCAGACAGAACTAGGGGGACGGGGAGGGGCAGCCATCTGCCTCAGTCAGCTGTGGGGAGTGGCGAGAGAAGAGATGAGCGCTGAGCAATAACACACTATAAACACTGAGCAGGTTAGCTGGGCTCGTAACTACAGATCATAAATGTGTAGCTTGTGCAGAGAGGTGCAAAGAGAGAGTACAAAGCACAAGCTAGAGGAGAGAGAAGATTCAAATTTAATGGCATGCAGTAGTGGCAGATAAATGCATGGAGTGTTCAGGGTCACTGAGCCAGTTTAATTATCAAAAAGAAAATTGTCAAGCTTAGTCATAAAAGTAGAGAATGTGTCTCTTTCCAGTCCCTGTTGGTATACTTGCTGTGGCATTTTTGTAACAAGGAGTTCAGCCTGGAAATGAAAAATGTTTGGACTAGTTCTTCTAGTATCTGAGACAGGGTGTTCCTAATTTTGGCAATAATGCACAGAGTGAAGAGGTAAAAGACATACTTTGTTCAAAAATGGCCTCGTTGACGAAACTTAACTTGAAAGAGTTAGCAGTAACTTCTGAGTTTTAGGCATTTATGGGTATTTGAGTAGCCCTCTATTTACATGTATTCAGTCTTAAATACTTTTTTTTTACAGTTTCTTTTCAACGACCCTCTATACTTTTGAGATTTGTATTAAAATTTTCATTTTTGATAAAGCATTTGTTAGAGGTGGATCAGGTGACCCTATATCCTCCCATAGTTATGCTGTAGGCCTAGGGTGCTGGGGGCTTTCCATTAAGCACTGTTTCTTCTTCACTCACATTTTTTCACTTACTATGTGTTTATACACCACTCTGCATTTAATTATTACTTATGCTTTGGAAAAGAGCCAGAGATTAATAATATCTTTTACCGTGTCTCCTCCCCTCACCCCCAACCAGTCATGACAGACGGCTGCCTCTCCCTGACCCTGGTTCTGTCGGCGGTTTCTTCTTGTTAAAAGGGGTTTTTCTTTCCCACTGTTGCCAAGAGGTTTGTTGGTTTTTGATGAATTATTGTAGGGTCTTCCTACATAAAGCGCCTTGCGATGATGGTTGTTGTTTTTTGCCACTATATAAATAAAATTGAATTGAATTGAAGTGAAGTGAACTGTAACCTCCAAAAATTAGGCTTCATTAAGCCCTATAAGTAGTATAATTTGTATTTATCATTCTCTTGCACTTTTTTTATTCAAAGTGTCTTTTAGACATTTTCCATACTCTAGATTTCTTTAAAATCATTTAAAGACATCACTTTAAGTTTAAAATAATTTTACCTAAACCAACTTTTGGGTGCTTCTTTGTTCACAAGGGTCACTCGCCATGTTTAATTCAGTTTTTTTTTCCTGATGCAACCCTAAAGGGGATTTCTGTCTCGACTGGAATGGAACCAGCAACCTTTTGATAGTGAAGTAAATGTCTAAGTCACTACACTATGCTATAGGCTTTTACATAACGATAAAGCCTATAGGATGTAAAATTAAGGATTTTGATTTATTCAGCTAACAAGTAACCCATAAATAGTCTAAAACCCTGTAGTTTGGCAGAACAGCATCGCTGTTCATGGTTTTCATCTCCATACAGAGAGACTGCAAACACAGAGATACTGACATCGCCTGGTTTGCTCAGTATTGTGTCATGTTTGGTCAAACGGCATCAAATCACTAGGGTGAAATATTGATATTTCATCAGGGGGATTCACCCTCCACAGTGACACTTAACTCAGCCACCTCCAGGCGACGCACTTCCAGCTCCAGGCTAACCCCAGGGAAACCAGGAAGTCACTAAATTGCTTCAGTAAATTGAGTGTTTAAAAAAAGAGAAAAGAAAAAGGGGGCCAGGAGTGCTGGGGGAAAATAAGGGAAATGTATGCATGTCTTCACCAATGAGTCACAAAATGAAAAGCACAGTGCAATGTTCTGCTGGGAAAACCTTTAGTCCTGGCCTCCATGCAGATTTTACTTTGACATGTCACAAGTTCCAAAATTGCACAAGAGCAGCTGGAGGAATTTTACAAAGAGCTCAAAACTTTATCTGGACTACAAAGTCCAGTTGAGCATCTGTCCCACATGCAAAAACAGCCCAGGTTCACGAAGGCCACACCCAGCAGCTCTCAAGACTCAAAGCATTTGTTGCCAATGTCCTGATGCCTGACACTACAGGATGCCCATGATAAGCAAGCTTTTGGCATCACAAAGGGAGGGCATTCTGCACAATTGGTGGTTTTATGTTGAGGCAGTATATTAAAGGTATGCTACATTAAATGCAGCTAATAACCATGATTTTTAGCCTGAAGTGTTCTTGCTTTACAGTTATTTAAACAGGTTGTTTCTGTATGTAACTATGCTACTTTTTTCTAACTGTCAGACTTATTTTGTCCTGCCTCACTATTCTAAATAAGCGTCACCAAATTTAGGCCATTCATTTCTCTTGCAGAAGTGTCTTTGGGGAATCTGGAGTAAACTCATGAATTCCTGACACAGCATTGATATCTACATTCAGTGATCCTGTGGTCCTCTCTTCCCCCCACTAAACATGTACCGGATGTCCTCCATCAAATGTCTGTTTGTCAGATCTGAGGCTTGGATCGATACCCTTTCGCATTTGGTGGACTGATTACAATCTACTAATCAATGACACCCCCAGCACTCTTTTCTCTCTGCTTCATTCTCTCGCTTCCTGCCGTTCCTCTATTTGCTTGATAAGAAACATCGGGAGGACCCCTTTTAAGTCAACCTGTCCGATTCCGATCCATACAAGTTTCAAGATTTAAGTAAGCAGCGTGGTGAGTTCAAGGCCCTGGTCAATACCCCCCAATCACCTTCCTATTCACCATAGAGTAGCGGAAGGTATTGTGGCCATTGAGGTCCTTTCAGGTGTTTGATGTGGTGTGTGTGAATGTTAGAGGTGAAAGTTGATGGGTCGACCTCGAGATTTGGATGAATTGCCACACCAAGTTCAAAAGGTTGAACAACACGGGAAGGAGCCTGCATGTGTGCTTTGTTTTTGGATCTTAACATTGCTGCATTTAAAGCATTCCCCTTTATAATTCCATCCCAATCCCAGTGATTATGTTAATTCAGTATATATACGGACCTGATTTCTCCAGTTGCAAAACTCTAAACAAATTCTCACACACTGAAAATCAGCACATTAATACACTTGTGATGCATGATGGTAAATGCTGTTGGGAGAACTACACCACAGCTACAGAACAGATCCAGTTTCATAATCATGATGGCTCAAAATTCCTGTGAATGAACTAACCAATAAATACCAGTTCAGAGTCCACAGCCAGAAAAGGTGTGTTGAAAGTTGATGCCAACAAAGAATATGAACAATGTGATAGGCAGGAACAGGATTAGAGTGAGACACCATGTTCATATACAGGGAATGATTGTGCATGCACAGGAAAAAAGAAATTTTACTATGATACGCAAATCTGTGTATGTCTGTCCATATGTTTGTTTCTTTGCTGCCAACTCCTCCTACACAATCAGGAGTTGAGCTACCAAACTTGGTACGCAGGCTCATCTGATACACCTGAAGGTTGTTATCTATATCAGACATTCTGATGTCATCATATTGCCTAGCAACCAGCTAACAACAGGTTAAAATGACTTGTTATTAGCATTTCTGAAGCTGCAGCAACTTATAAAAGGATTTTATAGTTTTAGTTTCACAACAATAACACATCCACAAAACTTAAGTTATGTATGATATATTATGATACCTTCAGGTTCCATGACAACCATATTGCAAATGACTAAAATTACCTTTTTAGCCTTTAATGTACAACAATCCACAATACCTCATGAAATCATCCTATTGTTTCAATTCACAACATTAACTCTCATTTATATCCACAAAAGTGGAATTACACATGATATATTATCATCATGTTGCATAGCAACCACCTGGCAGTGGGCTGAAATGACCCAATTTGTGCATTTATGGGGCTACAATATATAAAGCATTGATCATTTTAGTTTAATGGCCAACAGCAAAAACAGGTCAGAAAGTACCGTAACATGGGCAATGTACTATTAGAGTTTCTTGTTGTAGTAAATGTTTTATGTATATAAGTATTATAAACTAGGCTATGTCTTATACTATAGATAAAATGTACTTTCAGTTGCTTCCTTTAAAAGAAAAAAAATCATCAGATGGTCTTTCTGATGCAAACAGAGGTTTTTTTTGATTCAGAAGTGTTTTGAATGCTGTTTGAAAGGTTTTTCTTTACCCTTTTTATGAAAAGGATGGAAGAATCCCACAAAAGTCTCTTAGAAAATGCGAAAACTATAAAATGGTGAAGTCTAATTATAAATCCACACGATCTTCTTTTTTTCTCCTTCCTATTTTCTCAGTTGGAATTTCAGTACATTAATTTAGTCTGTTTTAAATGACAGAATTAACTTTGAAGTTGTTGTAAAGAAGAAGTGAATGTCTATTCACCCGTCCTTACTGTGACAATGATACGATATAATCAGTGTTAAGTCTGGATTTGTCCTCACTAAGCAGGGTCTCATGTGCTTATGCAGTGGGTTGCAGGACTGAAGGACTGAGTTGATGGCTGAGGCAGCCCTGGCTCATGTTTCAAAGGCCTCTGCTCCTGACTGATTTATATTGCTCCCTGAAAGCCACCGCATACAGTGGTCGGTCTCTGTTTCAAGTCGGACTTCTTTGAGGATTGTGCAGCAATTGTACATAGCCCATAAAGCACACAGAGGACTGAAAGAGGCAACAATTGAGCAGGGGGGTTAATAGGCTGCCCTCTTACTATGTCACATGGTTGTCCTGTGTGAGGGCTCAGCAGTACCTAGAAAATGTTCAAATGTGACATATATTTTCTTTATACTCCTGCAGGCTTTTCCACACTCTCGCTGGCAGACCAGATGAGTCTATTGCAGAGTGCCTGGATGGAGATCCTGGTGCTGAGCATTGTGTTTCGCTCACTGCCCTGCGAGGATGAGATAATGTATGCGGAGGACTACGTGGTAGATGAGGAGCAGGCGAGGATCTCAGGCCTGCTGGACCTTCATGTTGCTATCTTGCCATTGGTCCGACGCTACAAGAAGCTGCGCATGGAGAAGGAGGAGTTTGTTACGCTCAAAGCCATTGCACTCTCTAACTCAGGTAATCTTCCATTCACCTGTTAGACTTAAATTCACAATCCTAATCTATGAATTTGTGAACAGCACAAATATTGTAGGCTCAAATTCATAGAAACGTTGGATGAGTAGTGGGTTTGGATCTTCATAAACATCATAGTGCATCAATAAGGAGGCAGAGCAGGATCATGTTGCTGAATGCGAGTCAAAATGATGGGATTACATCCTAAACCAAGTTCTGTTTATTGTATTTGGCTTCCAGAGAGTTTAGGTTTTCCAAAAATCATCTATTTAAAACTCCCAGAGATAGTAGTGGCTCAGTGGCATACTTGCGTTGACTACTACCCCCACCCTGTCACGGCAGATGGCTGCCCCACCCAGGCCTGGCTCTGCCGGAGGTTTCTTCCTGTTAAAAGTGAGTTTTTCTTTCCCACTGTCGCCAACTGCTTTACAGGGATCATCTGATTGTTGGGGTTTTCTCTGGAGGCTCTTTTCCTTCCAACATAAAGCACCTTGAGGCGACTGTGATTTATCGCTAAAGAAATAAAATTCAAGTAAATTAAAGTACTGTAATCAAGTAATCAAAAACTATTAGTCACTTTTGCCAAATAGCCTTTATTTTCTCCGCAGTAATGACATAGACAGGAAAGTACATCTTTATATAAAATCTCAAGTAAAGCCTGGCAGTTGGCATTTAATTAAACAAACAAAGAAATAAAACACGGGGAAAAAAAACGTCGAGTGGTTATCGGTATCTTGTGGCACCATCACCCCCACAATGAAAGATCCCCGATAAGAGAGGACATAAAGGTCAAGATCAAGATTTTTTTTTAATTTAACTTTGTGTCTGTGTCTGTGTGTGTAGCTATATTTTAATTTGTGTGCAGATACATGTGCACGTGTGTGTGTGTGACTGTCACATTGCGCTCTCATTCTCTCCATCTCCATAACAGTAGCTGCCAGCGCGCCACAGCCGAGGGAGATATATTTAGCATTTCATTAGAAAAACAGGGGCTGTCAATAAAATGTGTTAAGTGGAGTGGAATGAGCGTCGGGGAGCGACGGGCCTCGTTTGTTCCAGTGTGAAGATGCTGCGCCCGTATTGACAGTTTGCTTTTCATGAGGCTGGGCCTGTCCCCCGCTAATCAATGCCTGTTAGGAGTCTTTTCTCCTGCCTGACTGAAAAAAATGAAAAATGCTGAGCCCAGAGCTTTAGTCTCCTGATGACAAACACTCCATGGGAAAGTGAGGGATAAAAAGGAGGGGAGGTGATGGAAAGACAGGGAGGTAAAGTTATAAGGAAGACGTGTGAGAGAGAGAGGAAGGCTAGGGTTCAGAGGTGTTGCTCTGGGAGGTCGAGGGGGCAACTTCGGCTCGTTTGAACACAGTCTCGGCGAGCTTCGGCTCCAGTGGTCCTCTGGGTGTGACAGCTGTGGAAATTCATGGCCATTGATTTTGTAATTAGCAAAGTATCGACGGGATTGACGCCAGGCTGCTGACGGATTACATGGAAATTGTTTCTTCAAAGTTAGTTTTGCATTCCTCCCCCAGCCCCAGCCTCCTTAAACACACACAAACACACACACACACACTCATGCTTTACGCGTGCACCCATTTAAAAACATATTGCTTATTTTCCACTCTCTTTCTCACATCTGAGCGCGCACACACACATGATCGTGCAGCCTAATGAGGATCAGATCAGCATTAACATGAAGGTTTCAAATGAAGAGTGCTGGAACACATGTGCGGTCCACATAGCCTAGTTAATTTCCCAAGATAGAAATGCAATTTACACAGAAGGCGACTGGTAAAAGAGACTTAATCAGTCAGTTAGGAACATAATTAGCCTTGTACTTTCCCTTTTTTCTGCCTCATTTACATGTTCATACACGGTCTTACTTCACGCCACAACTTTCATGACACATAGCAGAGCTGATCTCATTCACTTACACTTCAATCAGCAGCCGTGTTTGCCTTCTCTTTAGCGCTACTCCGTATTACTACCATGGTAGGACGAGTTTATCTCAGTCTGTGAGATTTGATTATAATACTGTATTGAATTCGCATTTGTGTCGTGCACGGCTTTATCTGTGAGTTAATGAATTGTGGATATGATGCATACACAGATTAGACCTGACACAGTATGTCAGTGCAGTGAAATTGGCTGAAAGCAAACCAGTGCTTGTCCATTAAAATGCTCGCTGTCAGCTCGTCCTTCGGAGGACAAGCCTGTTTTTTTTCTCTCTTTTTTTTTCCTCCAACATGTAGACTTATACGTAGAGAGCAGTTTTTAATAAGTCTCAACTGGTTTTATTTTAGAGCCTATACATAAGGGGGCCAACTGCTCTTTCTTATGGAAATGAAGCCCATCTGCCACCATCATTCAGCTGAATGATATCCTAGTAATGCAGCCATCTGAATTCATTAGCAGGGGGGATGTATGTGGTCCATGATACCAAAAGAAATGAATCTTTTTTTCCTCTCCTGCTGTATATTTATATATACCTACTGTACTTCCCTCTCTTCCTATGTCTCCCGAGACTCCCAGCCATGCATAGTCATTTATTTAAGGAGCGTCATTAAGCACTAAGAAGCAAAATTGCACGTTTGCATATACAAGCTACTGAGTTTAAAACCAGATGATGCAGCTGCAAAACATGCAGTTGTTGTCAATGTAGATATGAAACATCTGATTTGTCTTAAGCATTTTTGTCATTCCGACTTTCTTCTTCTCGCTCCAGACTCCATGCACATAGAGAATATCGAGGCTGTCCAAAGGCTCCAGGATTCTCTACATGAGGCCCTGCAGGATTTTGAGGGTTCCCAGCACCCAGAGGACCCCCGGCGGGCAGGCAAGCTGCTCATGACCCTGCCTCTGCTCCGTCAGACTGCCACCAAGGCCGTTCAGCACTTCTACAGCATCAAAATGCAGGGCAAAGTCCCCATGCACAAACTATTCCTCGAGATGCTGGAAGCCAAGGCTTGACACCCGGGCCGGGTGTTTGACGTGCAGCTGCATCACCCAATCCGAGGCGAGGGACAGCCCATTAAAAAATAAATCAATAAATAAAGGTGGTGCCAACTGACAATGGAAGGATGAAGCTTGGAGTCATTTTAACACTTTTAAACAAAACTAAACTTAAAGGTAAAAGGGACTTGAAATAGTTTTAAAAGGTGGGCAATTATCAGTCTGATTGACAGGGGATCACGATTATGTATATAAAGATGTTGTGTACAGAAATCAGGCAGCCGAGGTCTTGTTATAACCAGAGACCCGTTGCTGTATATCACCTAAAGGTTCTGTGAATTTGTTTCTTATCTTATTTTCATCTCAAAATGGAAATGTGATAATATAAATGTCCTCAAGAACTGTACAGCCACGTAGCCACGTTACATGTTTTTATTTCCTTCTCTCACGTTTTCTCATCGCAAGCTGTTAAAGCAATAGTCTCTAACTGGTCTACATATAATATGTGTACTGTATATTGTGTGAAATTGCACTGGACGTGGGGTTGGGGGAGGGAGAACTGTTAGACATATTCTTGTATTGACCATCGAAGACAGTGGTACTCGTCACAGTAAGATTCTCCATTTCTTCATTATATATTTACCTCGTAGAAGCTTCATCAGCTCAGTGGTTCGGTCAACTTGGTGCTTGCAGAAGGACGGTGGTTGGCTGGTGATCAGAGTTCACTGAGAGTTTGCACTGAGCAGCTATGAATAATGTGGCAATAATGAGTATTGTATCAGCTCACTCTGTCTGTCCTTTTTGCTTTTAGAGGCTAAACTTCTCCCTCGCTTCTCTTTGTCCTCATGCACATCTATTGGCAACTAAACGTACTGTGAAACCTGCACGTGATAACGATAAGCTATATTTAAGAATGAAGTTAAACAAATGAATGCAATGTAATACGCCCTTTAATGCAAACTGACACCCCTAATATGAAGACCTCAGCAACTATACAATATCATTCAGTTTGTTTCGAAAGCTTTTTGTTGACGATGGTGCGCTAGATTGTGATATTTTGTACAGGCTTTGCCTTCTCTTGTGCAACTCTGCCCATCTTTGTTTTAGTTTGTTCTCAACACAACAAGTGTCACTATATTGATAGCCCATAGTTGAATACGTCTGTAAAGTATGAACAGTTTTTAACATCCTTGGGTGGGGCGGGGGGGGGGGGGGGGGGGGGGGGGTTCTGCAGATTTATATCATGGTAGTTTTATTATTTGCTATTTAATTTAACATCATCTGTGTCAATATAAAGGCTACAGTCAATTAATATTATTAATTTGTGCGTTCACATGCTTGTCATAATGTCTCAGTTGGTTTGTTGGGAAGTCTTTTTTTCCAACTGAAGTGTCATCATGTGCTTTGATGTAGGAATGTAGGAGCTTTAAACTAAAAAATGATGCTTGACATGACTTGTTATCAGGATAACTGATATAAAAAAAAAGACTCTTTGTAGACAGCAATTTGTGGTTGTAGCGAAGATCATATTGCAAATGAGATGAAGGGAGGAAAAAGTTTATATGCAACATGCAAAATTATACCCAATTTTTCTAGTGTCAGGAAACATTATGATCCTTACTTTCCTCACTTTTCTTTCTCCTTAATTTCTCTTTTCATCCGAATCACAATAATGACACTTGTTTGTCTGAGAACAACCTGAAAGGCTTTCCAAGTTCGTTCTTAGTGGCAACAGTAGTGGAAAATTGTATATCTCACTGACCACCAGATGCAGCTTTTGGATGTTTTGTAGTTTTATTGGTCTTTAGCTCATTTTTAATAAAGGTGCTAATATTTAGACAGGCACTGTGTACAAACATACTCCCATTAAGGAGTACAGACTAAGTTAATAAATCTGTATATTCCAGAAGTGATGGTAGTCTTTTGGAGCATAATATCTATCAGTGATAAACCAGTTGCCAAATTACTCAATTAGGATAAAAGTGATAGAGTTATGAACATATTATTTCCTGTCCTGATGACCTGAGCAGGTTAGATGGAACATGTTACCATATGATCAAAATAGTATACTAATAATAAATGAAACAGTTGCTCTTAGGGTTTTAGTAAGACACATATTGTCCCTCGTGAACACTTAAAGTAGTCTTTAAAGTGTCAAGTGCCATTAGCTTCTGCCCAAACAATTATAAAGCATAAAGCCAAGCTGCCAGTAACTATTGACGATTCCCACAGGAACACTCCTGATTCACTGTAATGTAATGCATAGATAATTATAACTATATACATTAGAGAATACAATTCCCACGATGCACTTCCTCACTTGTTAACCAGCTTTTCTGTCCCCGGCTGAAATGAGGGATTCATCACCTCTGTACAGTAGCAAGCCAAAGCATTATTGTCTTTTTAACACACGTTATGAAAGCTGCAGTATTAGGCAGACATGACTGCTGTTTCCACATAAATACAGATGTTAATGGTGAGCATACCCTTTCTGCTCTGTATCCTCTAAACCTAACAACAAAACATGCTGGAAATCTTTTATCTTCTTTTGTTCGTTCAATACAGGCATTGATCGATCATTAGTTCTGTGAAGTCTCACTCTGAGATAAAACAAGTCTAAAAAGTGAAGGGGGTTTTTTTTTCTATTTTTTTGTAGTAATTTGAGGCGAGTGTTTCTGAAAATGGCTGCAATCCAGCTCGACCAAAACTGGAAAACTGACCCTCCCTCCTGATCAGAGTTCATTTACACACCTCCTCCATGCTCTTTGAAGACTTGATAGCAGATTAATTGTTTCCCAACTTCCACCCCCTTCTCCCAAATTAATATAAGAAAATAAAAGAAAATGCTTAATTTATTTCCAGACTTCTAAAACGGTTTGACTACATCCAATTAACTCTAATTGTCTCCTAAGCTGAAATTCTCAGTAGAAATGGAGCAATTAAATTTCTGCTTTGGCTCTACCTTGGGGACGAGAGACGTTTTACTTTGGTTGATGGTGGGAAGGGTTTGTCTAAACCTTTACAAAGACGATTTCATGGGTCTCTGTAATAGTTTCATAACAGAGCGATCACTGGGCTATGCAAGGCAAATATGGCCACCCTATGTTCCTTGTGTTGTGGAGCATCAGACTGACATTTATTTGTTCTTTGTTTACATTGTGGACATGCTGTACAAATGTATTATGTGCATATTTCACTATACTACAACTGCTGTTCGTTACTATAACTATGATCCTTTGATTTGCCAATTTAGGGAGTTTTTCATGTTGGATTAGCAACAAAATTTAGAGCCCACTGAAAACCTGTATAATACAAGTCACTGTATTGAGTCAATGGGTAATTATTTAAGTAAGTCTTTGGTGAGATATTGTCTTATTTTCTGTTTTTTTTTTTCTTCTGTGTCTTTGTGTATCTCAATGCTGAAACACACACACACTGCGTTACCATCGCTTTTGGTTATTGGCACAGCAGGACATATAGCGAGTAAAGTCGTCTAGACCCTATACCTCAATTCATATTTTTTGAAAATTACACTGGGTTTGGAAGCGGGCCATGGGTTCCTCTTGGGAATCTGTGGCACAGAAATAAAGTGACATCACTGGCTGGGTATTAAAAAAATGTAGATGAACTTACGGCGGTTGGGGAACACATTCCTCGGAGGAGAAAGCTGCTTATTCGCTGTTCCATTTGCGGACTTTACCTTAACTCCACGCACGCTGAGATGACGAGATTTACATAAAACATGGAGGAACCTCCCTGGCCGTTCTGGTCCACGGTGTATAAAGGACCCTGCTAGGTGTATGTACCACAGACATGTGATTACCCAAGAGGTTTAACCCTCCCCTTCTCAAAAGCAATATGTTATCATTTGTAATATATGAATCAAGATAAAAGGGAGCTTTGGTTCATTTTAATTATACACTTATGCTTGGGAAAGGACAGGCTAACTATGCACGCACAGTCCTGGGAAGACAAAGGGAAAATATTGGAAGTTAGAAGCAACTACAGCTGGGTTTCACTGGACAGTATTGTGTGGCATTTTCTTGTGTTTCGTTTGTTGTGTTCATGCCTACTGTATCCATGTGTAAATATATGCTTTTTTTTTTCTTCTTCTTTTTTTTTTTGGAGTGAGTCAAATCTAACAGTGCACTGAATGTACAGTGACAATAAAATCACATGGTTTATGTAACAGCTGCACAGGATTTTTATTGGATAGCTATGCTTAGTTTTGGTCTTCAGTGTTTTTTACTGATAATGTAAGCTTATCGTGGTTTATAACTTTCTTTGTTTCTTTTCTTCTTCTTCTTCTTTTTTTTTTTGCAAATTGTCACCCGGCACTTTATAAAGTTTTCAGATGTCTTCTGTAACAAAGTTGCCTCTCTGGGTGCAACAGTAACATCCTTTGGTAAAGCGAGGATGCAACCACATCTACAAAATGAGCAACAATGAGTTTTGTCGCACTATCACAGCATATAAATTTTTATTTGCACAACCTACTAACATTATAATTGCAGCCTATGCTTAACCTGCGCTAGATATAAGATGAAATTCGCATCAAACTTACACACAGATGCACACAAAATGAATAGTTCTTAGGTAAGTTGTAAAGCAGTAAACCTGGTAGTTTATGTGCAGTGCCTGGAAGACCAGTTGAATGTCTACACGTGTGTATGTGTGTATTTAGCAAGACGGTGCCTCGGGGTGTAACGGCATCCTCCTGCCCCCGACTGTCAGTTGGTTAACTGTCTACACGCCGTCCCTTTTGACCTTGCGTTGGCTACAACGCCGGCTGAATGCACATCTGACGCACTCTCTTCCTTTGTGGTGCAATCCTGTGGAAGTCATTTCATTTACTGGGCTTTCAACTTCAGCCAATATGGGAGTCGGGGTGGGGGTGGGGTGGAGTGGAGTGGGGGTAAGTCTGTGTTTAATCAGCCTGCCACAAAGCATTCCTCTAAACAAAATCAGCTATGATGTCCAGCGAAAAGATGTCTCAACAGAAGATTGAATTAAACAGATAAATGGGCTTGTCACTTTTTCATATTTTATTTATTATGCTGGCATAAGCTGCACTCGCCACTCCATATTATTGCTGCAAATCATAACTGTGTATTAACTTGTAGCATGGTCTATACTGTATATCAGCAGACTTTTATATGTGTAGAAGTTTTATGTGAAGGTGTTCCTCGCTGACGTTTGACTGATAAAAAAAAAACTGCAAGCAAAGTAAAAGAAGCTACAGAAAATGTGTCTTATGAACTTGCAGATCTTCTTTTTTCCCCCTATCATATAGAAGGGAATTAGGCCATGGCCCACTGTCCTTATAGTGACTTTCCATCCTGCAAACCCTGTTTTATTCACCTTAAGTCACCACAAGTTGTTAGGGCGGTCTGTACTTACCAAGGGGCACTGACAGTATCGCACTGTAGTCTGTTTATCAACCAGTCTTGTTGCTTAGGTCTTTTATTAAATCTTTAATCACACTCTTAGTGCAACCGTGTACCACCGACAAATGCTTCAGCTCCACGGCTGGGCAGCCGGACTCCTTCTTTTGCCTCGTGAAGATTATTCATCGACTGAGGTGAGAGTCCACTGAGAATAGGCTGTAAAGTGTCAGTCACAGTTACTCAGAGCGGTGTTGTCTTAGACAATGTAACTGGGTGAAAGTGAGTGAAGGAGATAGGAAACCATCAATATGCTCCCTGTGTAAATTGAAGAAGGTCATGATTTATGGCTCCTGGCTACATTGTACATACATGCTGAATCTACTCTTTTTTATCCACCCCCCGCTCACTCGCCTGGCTCAAGGACAGGTAAGGGTGCCTTTCTCTGCAGCTCATCCCCAACACCATGCAGTCTGTGGCACTTTGTGATGGACAGCCCTGAGGAAGGCCGGTGCTTTTCAAAATGAGTTGAGCGCCATCTATGGGTAGCCACAGTAACTGATTGACATGAAGGAAAGACGAGAGTGTAGACAGAAAGAATAAGATGCACATTATACAAGTGCACTGTACTACCTGTGTTACTCCACCTGTTCTTTGGATTTTTCATCGCCTCATCAGTCACATCTGTCTCACAGTCTCCTTTTACTTAAGGACTCAGACAGAGAGGGGGACAGCTGTGGGTTTTCTAAGGCCTCGCAACAGCTGCAAGCCCCGCATGGCACTGCATCTGTTCAACTCTCACGGCCTCCATCTCTGCTAAAGCAAGTTACAATTCATAATGCGGTTCTCGCTGGTCTTACCCTATTAACCAGTGAGCAGATGGAAATTATATGGTAGGGTGTTAGGCCTGAAAATGGACCTGTAAGCGTCATGCTGTCTCAAGTACATGCAGCTTAAAATGGGACAATTTAAATAAGGCCACATGAGAGAAATCAGGACTTGGCTATGAATTCATTCCATGAGCCACAATGAATATCGTGATGTCTTCTCTGAATCTTCACTGAAGTTTATTATTTATTTGGATGATTTATTATGTCTGGGTGCCTCTGACGTTGTTGCTTTGCCTTTGGAGAGAGCCAGACGTAACAAATGGAGCTCTCATTAGCATTTGACCTCCACATTATGCTTTGTTTACCTGCCTCTCTTCACCTCTATATCTCCTCAGACAAAATCAGGGCTTTCACAGAAGCCTCTAACTGTAACACAGTTTTGTTACTGGGCGGTAAAGGTAAGCACCACATTTGCATTGCAAGATTTCTCAAGCAGCTTGAGCGCGCAGAAACAAGGGGGGTGAAAAAAATTCTCCACTCCCTGGGGACGTAGCCACTCCCAGGTACCGTCATCTAGGATCTGGAGTTCTGACAGCCGTTTAAATCCCAAGAGATGGTGGAAAGAAATAAAGTTACTGTAAAAAGTCACCAGCACAGTCTGTTTTGTGAGGAGAAGAGAGGGCTGTTGTGCTCAGAGTGGAAGTTGTTCACTAATTGCTCATGGGTCGTACATTTTTGATGTAAGATGGAATTTAGCAGTTTATGCTTGTGCACATGTTGATCTTGGCCAGCCAATAAATATTACAACATCTGTGATTTAAAAAAAAAAGTTCAGGTTCTCTAATTTTTAGGGGCCAAGTGAAAGGAAAGAGCACCCACACAAAGCTCCAACACCGATTAAGCATATCCTCAATCAGTGTTTAATCACTGTTGATATATTTTAGATGCATGAAATGATGTGTCACACAAGATAACCTGGTTGGCATTAATAAGCACATTATATAGAAAATGCAAAGACATTTATAGCAGAAACTGAGTTTTTCTTCTGAGTGATTTAGGAGAGCTCCCCACACTCAACACGAGCTGGTACAACAACAATCTCCAAGCAAACTGCAGCCACTGCCCTGCTTCTTAAAGGAGGTTTATTAGTAATTATTTCATAAACTGTAAAATCTCATTTGTCATCCAAAGATTATAATGTTTCAGCTGCAAAGGTGTTTTTGTTTCTTTGTTTTGTTTTTGTACTGAAAGAACAAAGTGCAGGGCAGATTAATATGAATATGCCATTCACACAAGCAATGTTAAGTACATTATGGCTACACTATCATGGCCTCCATAAATGTAACACATCTACAACATCCTACTTTCCATATGAAAAGTTGAAGGGCAAAAGGAAAGATCTTTTTCAAACTTTAACATTGTATTTCCTTTTCTACATCGTAGTCCCTTGCAGGTTCTTATCTATAGCAGATGCTATGATTTTACCATGTTGGCCAGCAACCGCCTAGCAAACTGACTAAAATGACCTGTTTTTAGCATTATTTCCTTGCAGCACCTAATAATAGCATCCTAGCATGGGGGGGCGGGGGAGGGCGTATTTTTACTTTTCTCAAGGTATATGTGTCTATGTGTTTCAAAATGGACACAAAATACCTGCTTAGTTGGTGATAATGGTCTCCATGTGTTGAGAGCATAATTACAGCATAATATTTTTTACACACACAGCAAATTACTCTGTGGAGGTGTCATGTTTAACATTTATATAGCATAATTATACCAGAAAAGGGAATGCGCTTGATAAAAGCTAATATCAAATCAAATGACAAAAAAACAAAACATAAATTATCATCCAGCTGAGAAACGTCTCTGAGAAAAACATTATAATTGCAATTATATGCTCTGTGAATTATTAACGTCTCCTCGTTTCATAAGGAAGCAGGTCATGCATATAGCATGTATTAAAAAGAATCTTAGCAACAAGTAATGGTAAATATCAACGCGTTACACACAGTCTCACATACACATTCTATTACCAGACCGGGGGGTGTGGCAGGTAGCTGTCTGCACTGTGGTTAATTGTGCAGCGGGAACCGGTTCTCTAATTTATTTCTCGCCTGTCCATACAAGAGTGATCATGAAACCCCATTCATTTCACAGAACACAATTTTCATATTTAATGAGCATGACTCCAATACAATTACAGTAATTAGTCAAATCTCACTCACGGCCAATGGAGCTCGCCACCATTATTAGTGGATCTTATTAATGATGTTGCACATGCGGTGCTCATAGGGTAATTGAGGGCATGTGTGGGTATGGGAACAGGGGTACGGAAGATTGGAAAGCAACGCCGCTCTCATCCTGCTTTTTGTCTTTACCGGGCCTAAAGTTAAATGGAGGTCTGCTTGATATTAACTGTGAGCTGCTTAAACATGGCAGCCAGCAGCAGAAAGCTGACTTGTTGTCAGTTAATATTAAAGTAACGTATGTTGAATTCTACATGCATTTAGCGTGCTTCTATAAAACTGCCCCAAGAGAAGAAATCCAGATCAGCTTGTTGCTCCTCTTGTCTTATATTCTACATCAGGACAGTTCAGAGCATTACTGCTGTGCACAAGATCCCAGGGGATCACAACAAAAAAGAAACAAAGGTGGAAATTGGAGGAAGAAGCCCATTTGCTGTGAGTGATGATACTGCAGTGTCTGACATTTTGGAGGTTTGCAGAGCTTCTCTTTCTAGACTGATCCTTATTAAACCTGTGAGCAGTGGTTGGATCTGCAACAATCACATGCTCTGCAGCAAGTGACACCCCATGCATGGGGCCATTTTACTTTGCAGGTATGTGCAATTCCAGTGAAAGCATTTTCTAATGAGGAGTTATATTCAGAGATTTGACAGATGTCAAACTTTTTAAAGTCTTTTACAAGGGAAGCTGCTGTTTCATGCTCTCTGGGTTGATGTTTCAAAGCAGGCGATCATTTTAATCAAAGAGAAGTGAGTTAAATGGCCTCTTATCCAATTAAGGGCAGTGTCACCGCTAAGTTAATGAGTGTGACGCTGTAACAGAAAAGCCTACATTAACACAGCATAATTAGCGGAACATGGTGGAATTAGACGGCAGCAATGACAGTGCTTTGGTGTTTTTATAATTAAACACCGGAAAAGACAACAATTAAGCCAAATCTTAAACCCTCCCAATCCCGTTCAAGCCAGAAAGGACATGTTTTGTTTGGGGAAAGCTCTAGAGATGAGGCCGGCTGCCGCCACCGCGTGAAGTCTGAATTACAGTTCAAAGGCAGGAGCTGAAAGTGAGGGAGGTCATGGCAACAATGCGTGGGATTATAGTTTGTTATACACAGTTTGTTAAAGAGGACAGAGCAGTGTCTGTTGTAAATTTCACAATTTTGTTTCTGCACGTTGTTTCTGCATGAAACTTTGGATGCTGATTATTTTTTTTTTTTTTTTTTTTTTTTTTTGTCTTTTTCACTGGAATAAAGTTTCAGTGCAGATTAATGTTCCATATGGCGAGATACTGTTGTGGCACAACAAACAGACAACCACAGGACCTACATCTATTTTAGTTAAACCCAAGATAAAACTCCATGAGACATTAATACTCATTAGAAGTCAGACAGGCAATTGCGTAACCAAAAACTCAGTCGCTGCTGTTCATATTGTAAATATCAGCGCCAGTACATTGTTGGCTGTGGCTTAGGAGGTCCACTACGACATCTACTAATCATATGGTTGGGGTTTCGATCCCTGGGTACTCCAGTCTTGCCAAAGTGTACTTGGGCAAGATGCTGAACCCTGAGTTGCTTCTGAATTTTAGATAGATAAGACCTGGAAATAGGAAAAAGTCCTGGTGTGAATGAGGCATGTTGTATAGCGTGCTTTGAAAGCTCGAGTAGAAGGTAACAGTTTGAAATATGGCCAAAGACTAAGGGTGTAATCCCCCTATAATTAAATGAAATATTGGCACATTTTATTTGATTTTACAACATAATTGTATTTATATACAAATACATTAAGGTAGGTACACTAGGTACACTAGAACACGTGGGTTTCAAGAAATAATTATACTATGAATTAAGTTTAAGTAATGTGTAAGTAAGAACTACATTTTTCCCTGGCAATTTACTGGAAAAACAAACAATCTTTTAAAATCTTACATCACAAATACACCATATTATGGTGTGCCATAGCCTTACCTAACTTCCAGTTATTCTACAGGAAAGGAGACACCAGTTATATTGAGTGTAATTTTAGGTATGGCGTAACAAATTTCCTAGTAATTTAGTTGAAAAACAAACAATATTTCCCCATCTTACATTGTAAGTATACTGTACTTTTTGGACAACGGGTTATATTATGGAGTGGATTAAGCTTGCCTTTTTACAGTTTTCATAATATTTCATAATATGGCCCTCGCCCCAGAAAGTAAAGCATGCTTACAGTGTAAGATGAGGAAATATTATCTGTCTTTCCACTTATTTACCAGGAAATTATGCAGTACTTAAAATTACAGATGCAGTTCTTAACATTAGTATTACTACTATTTATTTGTTTCGTGTAACAACCCGACTTGTTACCCCCATATTCTAGTGTGCCTAGCTTTAAATATTTGTCTGTAAATATAATTACATTGTAATTTCAAATAAAATGCATTAGAATTCCATGTTTTTACAGGGGAATCACAGCCTTAGTCATGGGTTGTATTATAAAGTGTTAACAAGTACCAAAGCACTATATAAGAACCAGTCCATCAAGTGTGCTGAAAGTGATTGGTTTGTGGAATTCTTTTTCAAGACTCAGCATCAGCTTCAACATGGTTGTTAGGCCCACTGTGAACAAACCAATTATTGCCTCTGCAGCATACTGAGGGTCAGGCCTTATTAGTGATGTGCTAATGTGACATTAATTGCTTTTACTTTTTCACTCCATTAAGATGCTGCTATCTCTTTCAGGAGCCTGGCCAGATGGTTTATCGGCCCTGCTCTGGCAGCAATGCTGCTAATGGACTGGAGTGTGGAGCAAAACAGCAACAGACCTCACCAATAAAATCTTGTAACTAAATAACACATTTGTAGATGCAAAACCCCTGCCTTATTGTGAAAAATAAGAATGGCTGAATTTCATCACCTTCACTCAAATATTGACCTGGGAAGAAAAGACATCCCCACACCTCCAGCCTCAGATGAAAAACACTTTTTCGTTTTAAAGTACTTTTAAGTTTTTGTTGCAAGCAGTGGCAAGTCTTCATTCAAAGTATTGGCAGGCATTGACTATATGCTGAACATGAGGCTATTGCATTGAGCTGTAAAGCCAAGACCAGGGTCAAATGCTAAATAAGAGGAAATTGGCACAAGAAACACCCCGGGGAAGCGTCTTCCTCTGTGTCCTTATTCTCTTCTTCCCTTCTCTGTCCTTACTCTCCCACGTACACCCTTCCTCCATCCAACCTCTCCACCTCCTTGCTACCTTGATGCCAAACCCATGACCTAGGCCAAGATCGATAGCACAGTTTAAAGAGGATGGACTGTGTAAACAGAGACAATAGATCCTGCCAACGAGGGTGCCTTGACCACTGATGGCCTCTGACTAGTGCAGTAGCATTTGATCAAGTCTAGCATTGATGGCTGTCGTCTGTACTTTCAGGACAGATTTTAGATCTTCTCAGTGGGACATCAGGATCATGAAATCTGCAGATATTTGAGTGGTCGATTGGTAGATTATTTCCTTCTACCGCTGAGGATGAACAAGGGATCAAATAAAAATGCTGATGTGTCCTCAGGTTCAGATTCTCAGCCATGTAGATTTATTGTCTTTCTGTTAGATTGAACAACATTAGACTCATAGACTTAATAACAGATCTGAGCCCTTTAAAGGAACTATTCATCTTTTTGTACAATTTTAAGCCAGAGTGTAATTAAATATCTAGGAAATAATGTGGAAAATATTACATTGCAAACATGACCCACAGAGACTGGGGTGTGTGGCTTAGCAGACCCCACCTCCAGTGGGGTCTGCTAAGCCACACAAACTTTATTATTTCAATTATGAATTCACACAGCCTCCTTTACTATCAAGTATTCCCTCCATATAAAGGAACACACTGAGGATATAAGCTAAAGCTAAGTGCCCCGATATGTTGATTGAATGGCTGAAAACTTGGTGCAATCCATTCTGGCTGCATAAGTGTGAGCAAGATTTATATGTTTTTTAAATGTAAAAAGCAACCGTTCCTGCACTTTTATACAGACCACATTAGCAGATAGCATCTTGTCATTTAAGCACATATTTCTTTAGTGAAAACAAAGACATTACTCACCCACATTTACACAGAATGCATATCAAGGATAGCACTTTGTAAATGCACAATGTGCTAGTCATAATTCTGCTTATCTCACATGTGTGGCAGGTCACATTTTAGTATATAAACCAGCCCATTACTGCCTCTGTAAGTTATATGCAACAACGCATTCTTTCAGGACCTGGAAGCAGCCAGCTGCTTGTATTAATCAAACAGCCCACTTCCCTTTTTGACACAAAGCAAATAGTCATAAATGCTCTTATCAGCCTTTCTAATAGTGTGAGCGTTACAATCAGATTCATGGTGGCATAAACTATTGCATTTCACCTTTATCATATCCAACAATCACTTCTTTTTCACCGGTATCGTTTATAACAGGCGGACAGCTTGTTGCTTAATGAAATTCAAAGCACTCTATCGGCTTGAGGGATCTCACACTCCATTTACTTATATTTACATATATTTTGCTTTTCCAGCACAGGCAAACAGGTATGATGAATGTCTGGCTGCGGACCTGCTGGGACATGTGGCTCCCTGCAGGACTGATCTGTGATCAGGCAACTGTAATGCTTTACAGTAAAGTGTGGGGAGGTTCCCCTTGTATTGCAATGCAAAAATAAAGACTTCTGTCTTTAAACCAATGGGCTGATGATGGAAAATATAAGCTTAATATGGATGCAAAATCAGGTTTTAATCACTTTGAATTATTTAAGCAAATAGATTAAAAGTAAATTACATGAACAAATGTAAGCAGCAGCTAGAAACTCAGACGTCAGTGAATAGTTTATCAAACAGGTCTATGTTCCAGCGAAACTAACTACAGGACATTCTTCTAAATGTAATGTGGTGGTGATGGTGGTGGTGGGGGCTTCGTCAGACCTCTGCTTTGTATACTCCCCGCATAATTTGGAGGACTTTGATTAATCAATTAATATTCTCTTCTCAAGGTCTTCTTATAAAGCTCATCATTAATAAAAAACCAGACATTCAATTAGCAGCCAAATCTTGATTGCCAATTTTGTCATAACAGTCTCCCTTTGTATGCCTTTTTCCCCCCTTTCTTCATAGTTGGGAGTGTGGCGTGGGTAGGAAGAATTAACTAATTTCATTAATCTAATTGTCATCGCTTTCAACCATCCCACTAATAAGTACAAATTAATATGATTAATCAATTTGACGACGTAAACTCATTCAATTACACTTTTTCAAAGGCAAGTGGGTGTGTTGGGGTGATAGGGAGGAGCAAGCTGCTGAAGGGAGGAGGGCGTCTAAGCAGCTTGCTCTGTGAGGAGCCCAGCCCATAAAATTGGAGTCAAGTCGGACAATTAGTCATTCTGAATGATAAATAAAAGGTGGTAAAATGTCGTGGGCAGGCATCCCACCAACGACAGATCTGATTTAATGAAACATGTTGCTTTTCTTCAGAGAACTAACAGACTACTGGTGCTTTTAGGACTGTAAACCAGCCTGTCTCCATTTTTTTTGGGGGGGGGAGGACCGCTGTTCTCCGGTGGCTTTGATGGCTGCAGCTCTGGAGGGGGAGGCACAGGCTGTAAACACAAAAGTATCAGAGATTATAGTGGGTGGAAAATAACTAATTCAGACTTTGTGCTTCTAACTTTAACTGCTGTATATGCGGTAACTAATGTAAATGATGCTGTTATAATGCCTTGTTAATTAGTATAAGTCAGGATTACTGTAAAAATTGCCATTATTATGTACTGTATACTAAAGTCAGGCCAACACATTATTATCTGCTGATATTAGCCTATCACAACTATATAAGCATCTGCAGATGCACTCAAAAAAAAATTAGTCTTGGCACTGATAAACATGAAGCAATATTTCTGAATTAAATGCAATTAAAATGTTTAAATTTAAAGCTTTACTTATTCACATAATTAATCATTAAGGAAAATGTATCAGGAAAATGGTAAAGATAGCATGTACAACTGCCAATCAAGTAACCTGCATTTGGCCAGATTCAGTATTTTACATTGTACACCATTGTACTTATAACATTCTTATGTAATCAAATTACTTAACGTCAACATTTTGGGCATAAATATATATTTTTTTGAGAGCAGGTTGTTGCTTGGGATCATTAAGAAATGGATCAACTGAGTGGCCTCTGCAGCACATGTAGCAGAGTATGCAACACAGCAGAACAGACAGTCACACTGTTTTGTGAAATCCAAAAACACTTCATAACATCCCAAAAGTCAGTGTAAGCCCCCCAAAACCAATAAATATTGTATATTTTCTTCCTTACTTCCAGGCTGTAAAAGCAACAAAACATTGCACAAAAACCATATTATCTGAAGTTTAATTTAACATTTTCACATGAAAAACAACTATCTTCTAACCATTAATACCATAATGACAGTGGGACAATGGGACAGTGGACAACTGGAATTCATCAAACGCAGTTTCATTATTTACACCAGGAAAGTCAAACTCACTTTACATCATGGGCCACGTGCAACCTATTTGATCTTAAGTGGGCCAGACCAATGAAACTTCCCTTTCTGTCACTCTACAGACATTCAACTCACTGAGATAACTTAATATAAGAATAAGAAGTACAATTTCGATGGTACATCTTAGTTTTTCTACAAGATCTCTACTGTTGTATATGAAAGAAATTTGGAAGCACAAATAAATAAATGTGTAAAATTACAGAAAACATTCTTTACAAAACAAAACAGAAATTTCAACAGTAAATAGTGAAAAAGCAGGAACTTTTTTGTCATTTATTTGTTTATATCAGGGGTGTCAAACTGATCATCCGGGGCCCAGAATTGGCCCACAAAAAACTCCAATAAGACCCATGTACTGCTTTGGAAAATGTAAAGGAAGGCATAGATTTTTGGTTTTTTACTGTATTTTCATGAGCTCTACAGCCCATTCATACTACACCACAGTATCTAAGTAATAGACAAACATTTAAATAACTATCTGCAATACAATTTAAGTTTTATAGTGAGTCCTCTGTAAAAAGAAAACAAAATGAATCAAGCAAATAAAAAAATTGCAGAAACTTTCTTTAACAATTACAGGACAGTCTGGTCAATGAGCTACCAGAAAATTTTACTGTAATTTTCTAAGCCCAAATAGTCAAAGGAGTTTGCAAAGAAAAGCGTCTGGACTTCTTTAAGTTGCTTGAAAAGTCCAGACGCTTTTCTTTGCAAACTCCTTTGACTACGATGACCTGGATGACTGAGAACCTTCACAGACACTAAGCCCAAATAGTCGTGCTGACAGATTTCTTCCATTAAGTCCAGCAGCATTTCTTTATCATGTAGAAAAACTGAGACATGCTGTTCAAATTGCACTTATTATTTCTTTTACTAAGACGTGAAGGATTCAGCATGTAGTTAAACTTCTTAAGAGTTTGACACCCTTGGTTTATTTATTACTTAATTACTTTAGTGTCATATGAATGGACATGGGTCAGCTGTAAAGCTTAAAATTCTGACTTTTACCTCACAAAAACATGGCCATGCGCTTACAAAGCAAATCAGAGAACTACATGCTTACACTACAAGGTCAGTGATGTACATGATTTACCCTTTTGTTCTGTCCTTTAATAGTCCTAATTTAAATGAGGATATTAATAAAGATTCAGATAGTGTGAGCTTTGACAGACTGTTGAGTCCAGAGTCTGTTAACTTGCTGCTGGGATCTGATTTGTATATTTCGGATCTTCCGTGCCGAGGGAAAGATGTGCTGGCACAGCGGTTTAGGTGATGCCCTTTAATGCACTCTATCTTATCAGTCCACAGCATCACTCCTATTCAAACCAGTGTTTGATTGAGCAGTGTGATGTTGTTTGGGCCTTACATGGGGAATAGTTTATAGAGGCACCATCTCTAATTTGTGAATTGAGGTATTATAGAGGAGACAATTAGACAGAGGTTCGATCGGCATATCGAGGCTCGGATGCTGACAGTCAAGAGAAGGCTTTCAAATGTCATACCAATTAATCTATCCAGCCATCAAACAATATTCTGGAAACAAAGTCAGGGGGGGCGATCAATCCACATCACTTTTCTCCTCACCGGGTTATGGGAAAATTGATTTGTCAAACAAAGCATTTTGGAAGCAGTGCATGGACTTGTTTGGGATCCATTAGCCTCCATTGAGCATTTTGTTTAACATAGGATTTTCATCTCAGAGAAAATGCCGTGTCCTCAATACTGTGAGCTACAACTTTACGATTTCTGATTTCTTTGTTCTTGCTTAGAAAGCTTTATAAAGTGCTGATGAAGATCGAAAAGGGGCTAACTTCTTCACTGGTGTTTTTCTTTACATGTCTAAGAGTGGATAAATATTGAAATGATATAGTTTCAACCCAGCTTTCAACGCGCCATAAAAATATATATAACAATAAGCGTCAAACGTTTCTCCTATCCAAAAGCATTGGTCCCTAGTGTCACCATTATTGTGTGCTGTGGGGTTATTCTGCCATCCAATACAGTGTGGCTGCCCTAAGCTCTATCATGAATCCTCTGTGCGGTGTATTGTCCTAAGACAGAACTGTATCACATTGTGCCCGTCATGCTGTTTTAGAGGGGAGAGAACTTCCTCTATGGGATTTCTCCCACCCCCATCCCCTGATAATGTATCTCTCCCTAAAGGCTAGGCCTCCGTGACCTTGTCTTATTCATCGAGGGCGTCTTAAGTGAAAGAACTGAATCCTGAATGGGCCATTTCCCCTCTTTTAACACCCCTTGAATGTCATCAGTGAAATATGAAGTCATTAGGCGATATTAAAACACTGCTGACAAACTAATTAACGGGAGACATTAAACAGGACCAGCTTGATTAATCCGCTTTAACGATTCTTTTTAAGTGGTTCTGGTCAAAATTAATACAGATTTACTGGTGATCTTAAGAAAAAAATACTCTTATGTGTATCAGACCTCAAGGGCAACCTAAAGTCACTGGTCGTTTACCCACCACAGATCTCATCCTGTACGCTGCTAAACCCACTTCAAACACAGCCTGAACTCCCACAGTTGGTTTCTCAGTCAATGGATAAAACTTATGGGACTATATGAAAACACTCATAGACTGTACATACAGTCTGTGGACACACACATGGATGGATTGATGGATGGATGGATGGATGGATGGATGGATGGATGGATGGATGGATGGATGGAACTCACATTGCAGAATAATATTGATAATTTAAAAAAAGTACTTTCATATCATCTCATATAGAATCTTTTACTCAGTACAATGTAATAAAGCATTGCTATGAATACTTCTTGTTGGTTTATAGTTCTAATTAGTGATGGTTTTTACAATTTGCATTGTGTGAGTTTTCAGTCCAAAATCTTTAAGTGCTCAATTTTTTCCAGTAATAATAATAATAATAATAATAATAATTTGTTTGTACTTTTGTATGTTTTTTGTTTTGTTTGTTTTTTGAGTGGGGGGGGGGGGGGGTGACACTGGAATGTGCTTGTAAATGTCTCCCTCTTGTGGTAATAGAACAAAACAGCAACGAAAGTATGTGTTCCGAGAAGCCATGAAAACTCAGCAAGTGATCAGGGGTCCGTTCTTCGTACCTCGCTAAGTAAGTTAGCCGGATTTGATTGTTGACGATTTCGCGTGATCTTGGATCATTCGGTTCTCCGAAGCTCATCCGGGACTTGCTGTCATAGCAACAGATCCGTAAGCGTAAACCTGCTTGGGAGCAGGCTTACTTTATGTAAACAGGATTAGATCGCGGCCACTCAGGTATGTCCGCTTCAGTTATACGAAAGCAACAGTGATATTTCTCCACTGTTTTTCCATAAATAAATATTATCAATGTAACTAAAGATAATGCAGTATTTGATTCTTTTATTGATTTCATACAGATACATACAGGTCATTTCCTAAAAAAAGGGAAATGTACTATTAATCATTCTATGTCATGTATTTGATTATTTCAGATGTAATTCATATTTTAGAGTAGTAATAGTAAATTACTTCGTGTAATCAAGATGAGAGACCACGGCTATAAAAGCGAAGGTGGATTTGGGAAGTCTGTCGCAGCCATGTCCTGTCCGTTTGTACGCGAGCAACCCATTGCGGAAGGTGCAAGATTGATAAGGAGAGTCTTCAGAATTCAGCGTATATTGCGGGATAGACAGGATCCTTTAGCTCAGCGCGACAGTGTGCTCATAGAGAGATATCGCTTTTTTTGTTATTTACTTAACTCTCTCTCTCTCTCTCTCTAGAGAGAGAGAGAGAGAGAGAGAGAGAGAGATATTTCCCAACTTACTGTGCATGCTTCAGTCACCCCTTGCATGGGAACAGGTAAAAGTGATGGAGTGTTATGTAAAACTACACACAAAAACCCCACAATGTCAATAAATGTCACGGTACAAACAGCCGGGGTGTGACGAGGGGGTGCAGGACCACCACCTGTCTTTATTTGCTCTGCCCTTTTCTTGGTTGCTGTTATAAACAAACAAACAGATTATTGCAGGGTCTCTTTTCAAGAGACTAAAAGCAATATAAGTGATAAATATTACCATTCTGTAGAATATTCTTATATTTCACTTTTACTTGTTCCCATGTTCTAGTGGGTCCTGTTGTGGCTCTAATGTGAAAGAGGATATGATGTAATATAATATAATGTGGTATAATATAATATCACATGATATAATGTAATATCATGGATCACTTACGAGTTTAATTTGTCAGCAACTTTCTGCCAGCCCTCTCTCCTTGCTTTTGCAGCCTTTGCAGTGTTCCCCTGCGTTTTAATTAAACTCTGAAACTCCTGAAATCCCTCAATCAAGAGTTCTTGCTCTGCTGCCGTAAAATACTGAGCGCGCTCCTTCGACATCTTCGCCGACCAATCACAGGGTTGCCGATCAATGTTTCTACTATCGATGCGTAGCCCCTTTTAAGCCACCCAGTGATCTCAGATTACTTCATCCAGCTATACTAATCGTCAACAACAGGTGTGTTCGGAGAACCGGATTAGCGAGCTCAAGGTTAGCGCGATGATTTGATCTTGGATGTGTCATTTGATCTTGGATGTAGTAAGCGAGGTACGAAGAACGGACCCCAGAAACAAAGCAGACGCCTTTCATTTATTTATGTATTTAATTGAGTGTTTTGCATCCATAATAATAACTTGTTTCTCTATTATGGTACAAATGCTTGATTAGGTAGATATCAACAATTACAACAGATGCTTTGACTAAAGACCTTTTGATTACTGATGGGCAACACTGATACAGATAATATATAATCATTATCATAGATCATAACAACAACAACAACAACAACAATAATAATAATAATAATAATAATAATAATAATAATGATCAGAAAAAAAAGGAGACGCTAACAAAAATAAAAACAAAAAAAATAAAACTATTTTACAGATCAAACAGAAGACAAAAAATGTAATGCACTGTTAAGTTAAAAATGTATATACTGCAGATAACCTTAAAAAAATATCACGATTAAACGTTCAGCGCTTGACCGGATGTCGTCATGTAATGTGTGATGTGTTTCCGTCATCAGCAGTGTGCCGTCTAATGTCGGTCGCTCAACTGCAAAACCGTATGAACATTTTTCTAATATAGTTTCACAGCGTTACATCATATCCTATAACGGATAGCTGTTATTTAATCTGTGTTGATATCTTTATTTAATGTGTTGGTGCTCAGTGGGGAAAGTAAAATGTAGCCGTCGTTTTGT
The DNA here is from genome assembly GCF_036321145.2 of Pelmatolapia mariae. NCBI lineage: Eukaryota > Metazoa > Chordata > Actinopteri > Cichliformes > Cichlidae > Pelmatolapia > Pelmatolapia mariae. The sequence continues at coordinate 11,415,458 of NC_086240.1, forward strand.
TTAAAAAACGTAGGTCGACGTTAGCTGTTAGCTTTGGAAGCCGCTCTGGGCTAGACTGTATGTGCCTCCACAAAGGCCGTGTGCTGCTTTGTTTTTAACGATGTATCCCACCTGGGGAAATTACGGTGCACCTCAGTCCCAAAACTATGGAGGTGCTGGGCCCCGTAAGCCACTGGCTGGCAGCCACACTGGCCAGGCTCCCGGATTCGGCGGTTTCGAGGCCTCCTCCAGCGGCTCGTTGTTCTCCAGCTTGCAGGAGCAGCACCTCCAGCAGATGCAGCAGCTGCAGATGCTCCACCAGAAACAGCTCCAGTCTGTATTACAACACGGCAGCAATGCCAGTACTGCTGCCCCTGCATACGGCGTTGCACACACTGGTGGGTACATGGGGTCGTCGTGGCGTCCAGAAGGACCTGCACATGTAGACAGCGGCGCTGGCGCTCAGTCCTACTTTAAACCAGAAGAGACTTCGGCGACGAGAGTACCCCCTGCTCCCAAACAGGGTCACCAGCAGCCTCCTCCACTTCCTCCGCAACCGCATCCCACCGATACCCAGCCTGTGCCTCCCCCTCCAGAGCCGCAGCCATCAAAGCCACCGGAGAACAGCAGTCCTCCCAAACCCAAGGAGGCCCCCACGGCAGAAGACGAGAAATCCTTACCGTTGCAGGTAATGGCTTTTAGTGTTGAATTACTCATAATATACATGAAATTAGTAAATAACAAATAAAGACGCATGAAAAAGGTACATTGCACTATTTAACAGGAAAACACCATTCAACCCAAGCTAGTGAAGAATACAATATATTATTATTTTTAAAATGTAATTTTCAGCTAGGGAAGCTTGGACCCTAATTTGATATTTTACTGTTAAGCCACCTGATTCTTAATAATACCACCAAGTAAATATCCTGAGCTTTTTAATCTGAAGTATAAATTTAAGAGAAGTGTGACATATTCTTAACTTCCTAGCCTTCTTAACTTAAGAAGGTACAGCATAAAGAAATCCTACTCCTTTGTTTTTGTTTATAAGTATGAATTGGTATGGAACAAATGCAAACAGTGTAAGCACCAGAGGATAAACACTTTTGCTTTGAATAGGGAAGTCATGGATTGTGGCCACAGACAAAAGTTTATTTTTCTACAGCCTAATGTGTACCAAAAGGTATATCTGGCATATATTTTAGGGCTTATGGACAAAAAATGATACACTGCCAATATTAGGGTAAGACTGTCACTGTAGAGGTTGTCAAGTATGTAGAAATAAACAGACTAATGACAGAATATTTTTGGTTCACAAAGCATACCAGGTAGAGGGAAAGTTCATAGCCTCTTCATAGACTCTTCACCCAAGCACATACACCAGTTTCCTTAGTTGTTCTTCTGAAGTGTTTTTGTACACCAGCTTTATCAAATAGAGGTGCATGTGAGAATGCAGACAGATTGGTGACTATTAGATCGTTAACCGGTAAGATACTTAAAAAATAGACTTTGTGATGTTTGATAGGATAGTAATGCAGATGATATTCTCGTATACCCCCAGGTAGTTTGCTGACAGAAAAGACACAAAGTATTTCCAGCACTGTGAACGTATTAGAAGCAAGTAATTTACTGGAAAAAAGGAAAACTGTTCAGACCTAATTCTTCTGTAATTGTCGAAGATTATTGTGTGAAAATGGCTGATCAGATCTTCTTGTAATTGTTTCTGCAAGGAGCAGCAGCAGCTCTGGTACAAACAGCATCTTCAGAATCTGCAGAAACTTAAGCAAGAGAGAGCCAAACAGAATCAGAAGGATGGAGATGGCTCTTTCCCCCTGCCACCACCCCCAGGCAAAACAGCTCCTCCGCCCCCTCCATTAGAACCACCAAAAAGCACACCACCACCACCACCGCCTAAAGAGGAACCTCCAACACCGCCACCACTACCTGAGGAAGTAAGGGTAAGAATTCCTACACCATTGGATGCATATACAGTGAACACCATCAATTTGCACATTAATATCGTATTAGTATTAGTTTGCTACAATGAAAGCAGTGCAAAATCTGTTGGAATTTGTAAGTGATATCAGTTTTCAATAGAGCTGAACTCTAAAAGTGAGCTTAACCCACACATCTCTGTAGGATTATCCTGATTTCTGCTTGAGGCTCGCATGTCAAGGCTTCCAGTTAAAAATTTGACTTGCATTGTGGCTAATATATAAGGAGTAACACATAAATAGTTTCCTAATTTGATAATTTTTTAAAATAATTTGCGATACGACATACTATTAAAATATTGCATAAGTCATAAAATACATTTTAAACATTTTAACAGCATGGCTCGCTCTTTGTGAATTAAAGGTTGGTGTGTGCTCAAAGTCTATTAGAATAATCCTTTAATTGTCCCACAAGGGGAAATTTGGTATTTGGTATATTATAGATTTGTCAAACTAAATATATGAATAATAATAAAATAATAATGCATTTGAATGCTGTAATGGACAATTAAAATTTCCTGGGCTGCACCGAATTCTGTGGAAATCTGAGATTATTATTATTTTTTTATTTATTTTTTTTGCACATTATTAATGAAGGCTTTACCTCTACCAGCAACTATTCAAGAAGCAGTCACAGATAAAATGTTTGTCCGTTTGCCTGGGAATTTAAACAAGTTGCATAGTGTTAACATTACCAGTGTTTTATTCAATAGCCTTTAAGAACACACCACAACCAGTATTAAGAGAAATTAGTTTGTTCCTGAATCTAAACACTGTTTATATTGTTTACATAAATTTACAGAGTGAAAATGTAGGAAAATCACCTACATTTACAGACACAGTAAGTCGCACTACCCATTCTGCCATTATTGTAGTGTTCCTCGATAAACTCACTGGATACTTCATTAGGTACACCTTTTTAGTACTGGTTTGGACCCACTTTTTCCTTCGGAACGACCTTAATTTATCATGGGATAGATTGAACAAATTTCTGGAAATATTCCTTTGAGATATTGGTCCATATAGACATGATGGGATCATACAGATGCTGCAGATTTGGTGGCTGCACATCCTTGTTGGGAATTTCCCATTCTACCACATCCTAAAGGTTCTTTATTGGATTGAGATTTGGTGAGCGTTAAGGTCATTTGAGTACAGTGAACTTGTCATGTCTTCTGCTTCCATAGTGTATCTGCCTAAAAGTGTTGTGCATTCAGAGATGTTCATCTGCATATCTTGGAAGAACAAGTAATTATTTAAGTTACTGTTCCCTTCTTATTGGCTTGAAGCAATCAGACCATTATCCTTTGTCCTCTGGCATCATCAAGGTACCTTGAAGAAAATTATCCCTTACTAGATAATTTATTTTTTTGGACCATTCACTGCAAACCCTAGAAAAAAGAAAATCCAAATAGATCAGAAGTTTCTGAAATACTTGGAACAGCCATCAGGCACCAACACCATGCATGATTTAGAGTCACTTAAATCACCTACTCTGATGCTCAGTTCAAACTTCACCAGGTCGTCTGGACCATGACCTCATACTGAAATACGTAGTTGCTGCCATTTAGTTGCTAATTAGAAATTTGCATTAACAACCAGGTAAACAGGCATACCTAATGAAGTAGCGGGTCAGTGTATTTTATTTTATTATTTTATTGTTTGTGTTAACTGCCATAATATGAATTAAGTGGCTTAAGTGTGCAGGGATCAACCACTTTCATTCATCCTTCCCATTGTAATTGTAGTAGTGTTTGTAATGGCTCTTCCCCAGTTATAGTACTCATCCCATGTCCAATATTTAAGCAATATGAGCAGGATATTAAGGCACTCTTACCTAAAATGTTTTTTGTTCTCAATAGTGTCTTGGATTCATCGTAAAGTAATTTCCTTCCCTTCATTACAAACTGCATACACTTTTTTTTAAGAAATTTTTTTTGTGATTTACAGTGATATACTGTGCTATAATTTTTCCTTGTTTCTGTTTAAAGCCTGAAGTACCAAAAGACCCAGAGGAAGCTGCTCGCCTTCAGCAGTTACAGGCTGCAGCAGCACACTGGCAACAGGTTCAACAGCAGAGAGCCGGTTTACAATATCAGGCTCTCATGCAACAACATGAGAAGCTTCAGCAGATTCTGGAGCAATACCAACGCCTCATTCAACAGCCTGCAAACCTACAGGTAGGTAAATGGCCAATGGCATCTTGATGGCCAACAAGTTTTCAGTTTCATGTGTAATGTCTGAGTAATTACTTTGTTATAACTTATGTGCAGTTGTAATTACTTTGTTTTAACTATGTACAGTTGTAATTACTTTGTTATTACTGTATGTACAGTTGCATCTGGAAATATTTAAGCAGTGACACAGCTTCCATGATTCCTCTTATGCACTTTTGGACCATTCTCTTTAAACTCTAGAGATGGTATTGTGGGAAAACTCTTGGGGTGCAACAGCTTTGTTACAGTTGGCTTAATATGAGCGCACAGCATATCCTTATACATGTCTGAAGTCAATGGGATTCAACTGTCACATCATCCCTAAACATATAGTGAAGCATGCCCATGTATCATATTGCTTCGACTGTGTTTGATAGGTGATGTTATGCTTTGAATCATGAGCTGGTCCCAGCTTTCTTTGTGCTTTCTGCTGATCATTCTGTATTCTGTCTGGCTTTTTGTTTTTTGGCAGGTTCAGCCATTCTCCATTTTAAGGCTGATGAATAGTTTGCGCCTGGTGTTAAACCTTCTGTATTTACAGTTATAAAGTCTTCTCTTGGTGACTTGTAAAATGATATGTTTACCTGTTGCAGAGTGTGCTACACTTGGCTGTTTTTTGGGGATAGTTTGCTTTTTGTCTTCACCACGGAAAAGCTCATGTGTTATCATCCACTTCTGTTGTCTGTAGTGAATCTCCAGGTCTTGTTGACTTGCAGAGCAGCGTAAAAACTTGCTACTAATGCTTTCTGCATATCACATGGGATTTGTTTTATATTTGCAGCCTAAGGATGATCTGTTTTCATTAATAGTTTGTTAGATATTGTGTTGTGCTTTCACACCAACCTTTTACCTTCTTAATTGGTTTAGAATTAAAGAGTAGCTCAATTCTGTCCATAAAATATCTTTTGAATCATTAACCCAGTTACGTTGGTTCCTAAAAATAATGTATTTCCTATTAAAAAGCAAAGCCCTAAACCCTTCATTCAATTTGGGTACAAACCCAAATGTGTTTTTCTAAATACTTATCCTATCTGCATGTAAAATTAAGCAATAAATAATCACCAAAATTCTCTTTTGCAGTCAATGTCTGCAGAAATGCAGCTGAGGCACTATGAAATGCAACAGCAACAGTTCACACCTCTATTCCAAGACTGGAATCACTCCTTCACCCTGTGGTATGAGCAATTCCAGAGCTATCCTCATAAAGACCAACTGCAGGATTATGGGCATCAGTGGAAACAGTGGAAGGAACAGATGAATGCAACAAATGCCCACCTTCAAGAAAGAGTGGCTACTCTCACTGCCATGGTACCATTTGCGTCAAGCCAATATAATAGTGGAATGATGGGACAGTATGGCCAGTACCCTGTACAAGACATGCCTTTGCAGCAGTCAGTAAACCCAGGTATGCAGCAGACCCCTGTTACTGTTGGTCCAAGACTTCAAGGTCCACAGCCTACTGGTTTTGTAACACATTCAGAATCACCTGCTGTGCCCTCAGTTCGAGGAAGTGCCCCTAGTGGCATAGGAGTCCAACCCCCAGTTCCCCCAGTTGTCCAGCCACCAAGTTTCAACAATGTCAGGGGTCCACGGTAAGTTGTAATTGTTTTTATTACTATGTGTTACTATGTTTTGCTCAGTTATACATTTGGTTATATTTATCTTTTAAAAGCACATCTTTATATAAAATTGCTTCATATTTAATTGTAATTATTGTTTTCTTTAAATGGGGTGTTTTTTTTTTATTTAAATTTTTATTTTTGTTTTGTTATTTTGTTTTATTTCCCAGGGTAAACAACCCCAGATTTGAACAACCACAGCAGCGATTTGATGGACCCCCAAGGTTTGACCAACCGCAACAGCGATTTGATGGGCCTCCAAGATTTGACCACCCACAACAACGCTTTGATGGTCCTCCAAGGTTTGACCAACCACAGAACCGTTTTGAGGGTCCCCCTCGATTTGACCAACCGAGGCACCGTTTTGATGGTCCACCTAGATTCGATCAACAACGGCAACGGTTTGATGGACCGCCCAGATTTGATCAACCTCGATTTGGGCAGCCACCTAGGTTTGATTCCACAAGGCTCACTGGCCCTTCACCTCGTCTTGAATGTCCACCAAAGCTTCAAGAAAAACAGCAGCAAGGAATGCTGCCTAAGGTGGAACCAGTCACTCCGCAACCTCCAACTCCAGATTCTAAGACTCTAGAAAAATCGTCTGATAAGTCGCTATCTGAAAATGAAAAAGATAAATTGAAATCGGTTGATAAGAGCGCTTCTGAAGATATGACAGATGACAACTTACTTTCAACTGAGGGTTTTTTTGTCCAAAGTGAACCAATTCCTCAGACATTACAAACAGATACAAAACCTGAGGATTCAAATAGCAGTGTTACTTTGGACAAAGGTGAAAAATCTGAACCTGTTAACAGTAAGCCATCTGTAAATACTAGTCCTGCTGTTACATCAAACACTACAACACAAAATTCGCACAAACCAGATGGACCACTGGGAAACAGCAAACCACCACAGATTCCAAAGTCCTCAGGAATCCAACCAGAGCCACAAAAGCAGTCAAAACTAGATCCTCCAAAACCTCCCCCTGGTCGGGGACGAGGCCAGCCCCCAGTGCCTAGCCAGGTGCGCGGACGAGGACGTGGGCAGAGGAGCAGTGGAGAGTTTAAGGGACAAAACACTGTACCAATTGGGGAAGAGATGGGAGAAATGCCTTATGATTACATGCCCCCTGAAGAAAATGTGGGTATGCAAGAAGAACAAGAAAACTACTATTGGCAAGATCCTTCACATGAACAGTTTGGTGGTGAGGAATCAGAAATGCCCCCAGAAGAAATGTGGATGCCAGAAGAACATCACTTCACAGAGGAAGAGTATTATCAAGAGCCAATAGGAGGACCCCACATGGGGAGAGGTGGGCCTCCAATGATGAGAGGAAGGCCCCCAATGCCTAGAGGTGGTCCTCCTATGGGAAGAGGTGGTCCTCCCATGGGAAGAGGTGGACCCCCTATGGGTCGGGGATGTCCTCCTATGGGTCGAGGAGGACCACCAATGGTTAGGGGAGGGCCACCAATGGTTAGGGGAGGGCCACCAATGGGCAGAGGTGGGCCACCAATGGGTAGAGGTGGACCACCAATGGGTAGAGGTGGACCACCCATGGCCAGAGGAGGTCCACCTATGGGAAGAGGATTACCCATGGGAAGAGGATTACCCATGGGAAGAGGAGGACCATCTATGGGAAGGGAAGAACCAGTGGACAGACACTGGGAAGAAGCTGAATCAAATGAGTACTTAGAGGATGAAGACCCTTACTGGATTGAAAGGAGACCACCAATGAGAGGCATGAGACCTCCATTTCCTCCTGGTCGGGGTCGTCCCCCACGTGGTCACCCTGGTTTCATGCTTCAAGGACGAGGCCGCCCCCCTTTCCCACCACATGGGCCAATAGATCACGAGCCATTAGGCCACGGAATGGAATCTGATGATTCCAATATGGATCCATCAAGGCATCCCATGTACCATGGACATGAACCCCCTAGCCATGCGATGCATCCTGACGTAGGACGAGGCAGGCGTCGTGTGCCACCACCACCTCATGAAATGATAGATCATTTGGAGGAGCCAATTTATGATGAGGGAACAGAGGGAGAATTAGATTGGCAGCCACCACCTGGCAGAGGTCCTCCACCACCTCCACATGAGATACTAGATAGGGAAGGACTGAGGAGGAGACCTATGGGCCGGGGAATAGGAAGAGGCATGTGGCGGCCAGGTCCAACACATGAGGATTATGAAGAAGGTTATAAAGAGGGTTATGCTGTAGATTATGATCATGGGGAAGATGGTTATCGCTGTCGGCCACCACCAGACTATCGTCCTGATGACTGTCGTCGTGATGCCAGGTATCATGAGTCTGAGTGGGACAGAGAGCATGCTCTCCCAGAGAGGGACTATCCCCCCCGCAAGGCACCATCAGAGCCATTCAGAGAACCCCACTGGCAAGAGGAAAGAGAAAGAGGTCACCCATATCAATATGATGAACTTGAGCGGGGGAGAGGAGAACTCAGAATTCGTGAATACAGGGACGAGCCACCTTACCGGAAGGATGAACCATCTTACCCACCTCCTTCAGACTGGGATAGGCCTTCCAGACGTCCTCCACTGCCAGATAGAGGGTATCCAATAGACTATGAAGATCGTAGACCTCGCTATGAGGAACAAAGAGATGAAATTCCTTTGCATATACCTCCACCTGCAGCTGCACCTGTCACAAACCTGCCTGAGAGTTCAGTTGAAGCAGCCAGTGGAGCAAATGTACTTGCCCTTTCCCAACGCCAACATGAGATCATCTTGAAAGCTGCTCAAGAGCTTAAACTAATAAGGTAATTTCTAAACATTTACCATTGATTAGGCGAACAAAAACCAGCATCTATCCATGTGATTTACAATTATTTGATTTTCTTAGGTTGAAAAAAATGTATTTTCTTTGTTTTTTTTGTTGAAACTCCATAATTTCACACATTCATTTCTGTTTTAACCTATGTTTAAATCATCTGTTTTAACTTAATAATTCCTTTCGGGTCCACAGGGAATTGCAGGAGGGTAAAACCTCTGGTAGTGAATCCAAGCCTGCACAAACTGATGTTCTGCCAGATCTGCCTGCTGGTCTTCTTGGATTAGAGATTCCACCAGAAGTCAGGAATGTTCTGAAGGTAAATAAAAATGATCAACTTTATTATTTTAGTCTACTTGGTGTGACTACATTGATGTAAAAAGACCAAGATAATTGATTATGTTGATTCAAATCCCGTCTGTTTTGTTTTCATCTATTTAGATATTTTATTCCTTGTTTTCTCTTTTCTCATAAAATACAATACAATACATAGAATTTTTTTCCTCCATTTTCTTTTAGTTTTACTGTTAGATCATTCTAATATCAAATATGTTCCCAGGGTATGACTGCAACAACTCAGACAACTGCAGCTGAATCTGTGCCTCTCGATATAAAATCTACTGCCACACATTACCAGCCGTCATTCCCTGCACCTGCAGTGCCGGTTATTCCAAAGACGGTTGATTATGGTCATGGTCATGGTATGAGCAGCGTGTAGTACTTTTTGTTTTGTTTCCAAATGATGTTTTGGATTTATACTGATGAGCACTTGATATTTTAGAGCCTGGAACCACGGTTGAGCGGATCTCTTATGGTGAGAGGATTGTGTTGAGGCCTGACCCAGTGCCATCGGACCGGGGTTATGAAAAGGGTAGGTTTCAGTTGTATAATGTGAGGTTGGGCGATTTACTCAATAGTCTAATTTTCCTGTTGTCCCAACATGGGATCACAGAGAATTGCTGGAAGGATGGGTCGCCAATCAGGATCCACTAATCCTGTGTGACTGAAACAAAAAAATTCAGCAGCAAAAAAATTCTGAGAAAAACATACAAAATGATGATTTATTTCTCACTTCCACCATAGGCATAAGCTTTGGTGCATGCTAAACAACAAAAGCTGATTTCAAGCAAACATTATGCCAGCTAATGTCAGGCTTGTGTGTCCTAAAAATCAGGCTTTTCCTCTAAAAAAAAAAAGAAAAAAAAAAAAAAAGGTTGATTTGATTCTCACATTGTCAGTGTCCGATTTGTTAACAGCATTAAATCCACTTCAAAGAAAGCTTTAGTAACGCTGGCTAACAGCATCTTACAGCGGCAAAAACGGCAGTGCTTACCAACAGAAATGTTTGGTATATCCAGTATTGCTGTCATTGGACAGAAGTGAGCTTCACTGTCTCTTTGACTCATATCACACTCCTTTCACAAAGTTTTACACCCTCTTCTAGAGTAAATGATCATGGACATAATGGAAGCAGTGATCCGACCATCTAAAATGTGTAGCTAAACACCAGCCAGAGCCTGTGATTATATTCAAATGATTTGAAATATAGTGTTTTGTAAAATTATCATGTTTTTATGCACAAACAATAGTAGAAACAAGCCAGCTGGCTGCTATACACATGTGTCATGCATCAATAGAGAAGTTAACGAAAATCCTGCACTTTGTCTATCATTAGTCACTAACGTCATTGTCCAAGCCTTTTTATCTCTCTCTCTCTCTCTCTCTCTCTCTCTCTCTCTCTCTCTCTCTCTCTCTCTCTCTCTCTCTCTCTCTCTCTCTCTCTCTCTCTCTATATATATATATATATATATATATATATATATATATATATATATATATATATATATATATATATATATATATATATTAGGGGTGCAACGATACACAAAATTCACGGTTCAGTTCGGTTCGATACTTTGGTGTCACGGTTCGATATTTTTTCGATACAAAAAAATGTTCAGGCTTTTTTTAATTTGTCATTTATTAAAATTATAAATATATATTTTAACTCAAAAGTACAGTTTTTAAATTTATTGTTGCTGAAACAACAAAGTAATAAAAAAATTAATCTATCTGATCGAGAAATCACTCATCTTTGGAAAAGAGAGTTTATTACAGAGAAATGGCTCTTTCCAAAATAAAAGCTATACTATACGCTTCTTCTGGGGTATACTCTCAGCAGCATATTAAACATATCAGGTCCCCATAAGGAGAATCATGTGCTAACGGCTGTCTAAATGACTCGGGTAAAGTTTGTAGCATGCGTGCTTGTTGTTTTTGTCTGCTTCCACTTGTCTTTGCACTAGGATGATGTCGGAGTAAATGTGCAGTCATAATCGTTGTGTTCCCACTAGTGCTGTCAGCGTTAATCTGAAATGACGTTAACACCACAACACGGCAAATCTCCATTAACGCGCTACCGAGGATCGACCCGTGCGTGGGGGCAACACGTTAACGAGCAAACTGCGCTAACGCAGTAGTTCCCACCCATGTAATTGAGCATTGCGTGGCACATCCGACATACTGTTTTACTTTTGTCCATGACGCGCTTACCTTCAGGGTCATACTTCACATGAAGACCAAAATAGTTCCAAAGGCCAGATCTGAATGAGGGTGGGGGAGGTTCAATTTACCATGTTGCAACGAGCTTAGCTTCTGTCTTGCTAGCTTGCGCTGTGCTCAGTGGATCTGCGCTCGACAGTGCAGCCTAGGCGGAGTAGTCGAACGCAGATCCACTGAGCGCTCGGCACAGACAGCATCGTCAGAAGAAAAGTTGATGAAATAAATTAAAAATTTTGTATTGTTCGATACACATGCATACCGAACCGAAAGCACTGTATCGAACGGTTCAATATCGATACGAGTATCGTTGCACCCCTAATATATATATATATATATATATATATATATATATATATATGGGTGTGTGTGTCTATATTAAGTATTTTTTTTTTTTCTAATACATGGTTATTAACTACTTGATTCTCCTAGAACCACTCAGAGATCCTTACGGCAGAGACCCATATTACGAAAGACGATCAGACCCTTACATGGACCGCCGGGAGTACAGCAGAGAGAGGGAATTATACAGAGAGAAGCCAGAATATGAAAGAGAAAGATTTGACAGGGAGCGCTACCCCCTGAGAGAGAGAGATGACAGGTAAGAAGCTTCTTCACCGTTACTGACAGCATTTTTTTCTACCTATGGAGTAGTGTGCTGCTTCTTTATATATATAATATTGTTTTTTATTTGTCTGTATTTTTGATTCAAGCACTCAGGCCATGAATGATGAAAGGTACTATATCACATTGTGTCATACACTGTGATAAGTCTTCACTGTGCCTTTGTGCTAGTCTGAAATGTAAAGTTCTGTTGATGAAATGAAACTTATTATGCCCCCATTCTCTGTAGATCTCCACTGGCGTCTTCTCTACGCTCCGGATACAGGGAGAGGGACCGGGATGTTCGAGATAGGGACCGAAGTGGCAGCCGTGATCCAGATGAACATTATGGGAGGCCAGGTTATGATAGACCTCCATATGAGCGTGCTATACTTGAGCGTACTGGGCCTGAGCGTTACAGTCATAGCCCATCACCTTACAGTAAGTTGAACATGAGGTAACGCACAGTAAATTGGTAAAGTAAATATGAAATAAGAAAAAAGATTTATTTTTTTTATTCTATAGTGGACAGAAGAAGTTATCCAGATGACAGAGGGCCCCCCACTGCACCACCAATCCCACCTCCACAACCTCCCCCACGTGTTGAGAAGAAGCCAGAAATCAAGAATATCGACGATATCCTTAAACTACCTGGCAGATTGTCTCGCCCTGAAAGGGTACCAACTACCACTGCGGTCTTAATTCATGCATCAATACCCCACTCTTTAAATGAGCAGCACTCATTGAAGTTCTCTATTTTAACAGATTGTCATAATCATGAGGGGGCTTCCAGGAAGCGGAAAAACCCATGTTGCAAAGCTCATACGGGTGAGTCGAGTCCTTCTAGCAAATTATAGGGTTATGTAATTTGATTGTAAGCTAAATGAACTTTTATAATAAGTGCACAAACATTAGAACCCTTACTTATAGACTATCTTTATGTGTCATTAGGTTTCAACATAATAAATGCTGTTTTGTAACGACACAAAATCTTAAATACTCTTTTCTGTCTTGTGGACAATGTTAAGGACAAAGAGGTTGAATGTGGCGGTGCACCTCCCCGAGTTCTTGTTTTAGATGATTACTTCATGACAGAGGTTGAGAAAGTTGAGAAGGACCCAGACACTGGGAAGAGGGTCAAAAAAAAGGTAAGTCTGACAGATGAATTGCATAGAACATGCACTAAAGCAAAATACATGCACGATGTAATGCAGAAAAACCTGTCTTGCAGGCTATGGAGTACGAGTATGAGCCGGAGATGGAGGATACTTACCGGAGCAGCATGCTTAAAACGTTTAAGAAAACCTTGGATGATGGCTTTTTTCCCTTCATTATTTTAGACACTATTAATGACAGGGTTAAACATTTTGATCAGTTCTGGAGTGCAGCTAAAACTAAAGGCTTTGAGGTGAGTTATATTAATGAGAGAGCCAGAAAAACACTCATGTCCGCCCTGTGCTAAAAAGGATTTGTTTCTCTCGTTTCAAGGTGTATTTGGCTGAAATCACTGCAGACACTCAAACTTGTGCAAAGCGGAATGTCCATGGGCGCACGCTTAAGGATATAATGAAGGTCTATAAGATCACTTAGCTGATCTCAAATACAGAGATATTTGTTTGGACTGCAAAAAGGGTAACGTTTACTAAACGTATAGATGCAGCGTACACTTCTCAATGATACATTCTGTATACAGATGTCTAATAACTGGGAGCCTTCACCACGTCACATGGTGCGCTTGGATGTCCGGTCCCTGCTGCAGGATGCTGCTATAGAGGAGGTGAAATTTTTCAGTCTTGACAAAAATCAGAAAATTACACTTCTTTGTTGCTAATTAAGATAAACCAACATGTGCTTGTTGTATTTTTTTTTAGGTTGAAATGGAAGATTTCAATCCTGATGACGAGCCCAAGGAACCCAAGAGAGAAGAGGAAGAAGAGAGTGATCTGGTAGGACATGAAAAGCTTCACTTCATAAATGCGTGGTTCTTAGATTCATATCCACTATTTTTTTCCCATCTTCCATACAAGGCTTATCCAGTAATTTTTACACAAGTCATTAGTGTTATCTCGCCACTTCTTGTTTCAGCAAGGTGAGTTTTATGTCTCAAATGAAAAGCAAAACAGGTGAAATTCATGGAAACTGTCAGGTTCATTCAAAATAATTAGGCTCGTGCTCTTTTGTGTTTATGCAGCAATTAGAAAATTTACAGTGAAGCTCAAAGAAGAGCAGGGAAAATAGTACCAAGACTGAAACATATATATGATATGTATAGCTGGAGCAGTCCATTAACTAAAGGAGGAAAGTACCCCTTTAGTGTTATGAATTTTATTTTTATTTTTTCTAGCATTTGCTCAGGTGTCCATGACTGACTTAGTTCAAAATAATTTTCATGCTCACCTTAATGTCAGGGATTAAAAAATGGCTTTAAATGGTTCCTACCTCATGAGGAACTGTCTCACTTTAGTGTCCTGATTCTGGTGAAACCAAAACCAGTTGCTCAGTTTTGGTTTCCTTTTATTTTTAAGGCACACTTTTATCTAGACAAATCACACGTAACACAACACTATAAAAATTTCTCAATGTGCAAAATGTTTTTACTCCTTACCACCCGCTTTTATTTTGTATGCCGTTACTACAAAGTTGAAAGTTTTTCGAGAAAGAATTGACATTAATTTTTCTGCCTAATTTTGCACCTGAGGTCAACAGTGCCTTTTGAAATGCAGTGCAGTTGAGTTATATTTTAAAAGGAGGTAATACAGCTGTAAAGATTTTCTAACCCGGGCAAATTTGAGTGATGGTCTTTTTTTTTTTTTCTATCTAGAATGGTAAAATGAAACTTTCTCTTCACTGTTTGATGAAGACTTTAAAGCTGTACCACATAAAATACCAACGTCTAAAAGTTTCCAAACGTGTTTCATACAGTATCAAATTCAGTGGCTTGTTCCCACATTGGACTGCTGGGAAAAAGTTTATGAACTCATGAATAAAAATTCAGTAAACCAGTTTCAAGTTAAACTCTCAATTTATTAAATTAAAACTATTATGTTTTGTTTCTGTTTTTTTCTAATATTCGCAAAACATCCCGGGGGCAACACGTTCTTAAAACATACACTATATTTGATGGTTAATAAAGTTTTATTTAATCTTAAATAAATAAATAACTGAATTTCCTGGAGGAACCCACCCGAGGGATTAATAAAGTTTTATCTAATCTAATCTATATTGACAAAAATATTGGGCCACCTATATATATTAGACCTGCTGCTGATTTTATGGCATTCCATGCAAAATTTGTCTTCCCTTTGGATCTGTAACAGCTTCCACTCTTCTGGAAGAGCATTTGTGAGGTTGAGCACTGATGTTTCACGAGAGCATTCCTGGGCATGCTCATGGTGAAACAGAAAAGGGCATTACTCCTAACTATTAACACAAAGATGAAAGCAGAGAATTGTCCAAAATAGCTTGTTAAGATACAGCATTAAGTTTTCCTTCACTGAGAGAGAAAGAAAAACAAGCCATAGTATTATTCAGTAACTTTTGGTCTAATTCTTTTGTCCAAATAGTGCAGAGGTATTTAATTAAAATTTAAGGAGGTCCACTTGAGAAAATCTCTTTAAATATAACAAAAAGTACAAATCAATGTTTATATATGTTTATTATATTAAACATCATATTAATTTTCACAATGAACTGGAGGGAGTTTTAGTAATAAAATAGTAGTAGTAATAATAATAATAATAATAGTAAAATGTTCTTTTCTCATTTCAAGTAAAATAAGGTTTACAGTCATAAATGTAAAAAATAGAGCTTTTGAAAAAATTATAGTTGCATTTCCTGTTTTCTTCATTTTTCCTTGACTACATTTCGCTTCTCAGCTTCAACCCCTCTTTTCTCAGTCTAGTACTCTGACTTACTTCTTCAGACTTATGCATCTCGTCTCCTTGCAGAGTTTTCTGTTTTCACACACACTCTGAATAAACAGTTTGCTTGGCTAAGTAGCATCACCTGGGATGAATTAGAAAGCACGCGTCTGTTTTTCTGTGCACATAAACTGACTGCTATAAAGACAAAGGAAAAGGATGTGCATCTTAAAATAGCCTTAACTTAAATACAAGAAAAGCTGCACAGAGTAAAATAGAAACAGTCCATCAGTTTAGTAATAGGTCTGGATTTGGGTCTGGACTGCAAGTGTATTCTCTCATGCTGGTTTTTCTGAAGTAGCACAGGCAGTCTTGGGTAAAAAGACTGACTTTAGTTAAATATATTTTAAATGGCATGATAAAGTTCCCAACTAAACCTATCCTGCTTGGAGTAGGAAATGGCTCATTCAACAACACTAAAAACAGTCAATATTAATAATTACATAAAAATATCTTAATATATATTTTTTTTATTTCTTCCATTATAATATATAGATGAGCTCCTGTCCCATGTTGTTAACTGAGACAGTTAACATTTGTGGTGTTAGAGCAGTTTGCAGGCTTTGGGGGATTATTTCATTCCAAACTACTTTTTAAAATCTTTTGTTTAGTGGTTTTTGTTTTATTATTTACCCTGTTTGTACTTTTTATGGCTTTTAGTAGTTTTATGAAATGAATTATGAGAGATTTATCCTGCTAAATTGTTAATATTAGTTAATATGTATTGTGATTACATATTGAAAATTTTCCAGTGCAGACCATTTTTATGCAGGTGTTTTCTCCTTTGTGTGCATATGTCATAATTATAAACTTGACAGATTTTTTTTTTGCTTATGGCTTCATTTTATTGATACTGAGATGATTTTAATTTATGTAAATAACTTAATGAATAAAGAAAAAAAAGAAATTCTAAATATCCCTTAAATTCTAAAATATTAAAGTAACAGACACTATTGCGGTTGTTGTAATGCTAGCATGTATGCAGCAAGTTAAAAAATCCAATGTTATACAGGACTATGTCATTTTACAAAATATTATTTATATTCAAAGTTATTTTTGTTCTTATTTATTTAAATATTGTTTTGTACTTAAACCACCAGGTCATTGATTTATCTGACGAATACTTTTTGGAGTATGGTCTATTATTTATGAGATTAAAAGATAAAAATATGGATTGTGCAGAAATGTGCAGTCTGTCATAGGACAAACAGAAAAAACACTAATGTGTAAGGCTGTTTTGACCACTTCAGTCCTGCAGTCCCACACAAAACCTGTGTTTTATCTTTTTTTGCTGTTTTGTCAAACTAAGATTAACAGTCCATGTAAACTGCAGGTCTCAAACTGCTCTGACATTGAATCAAATTGGGTCACTTTGAAGGGCCGCCATGTTTGTTTGATTATCAGAGCTGTCACTGTAAAATTAAGTTCTTTACATTTTTGTTGATAAATGCTTGGAGGTGAGACATCTAAACTTCAGAGTTAATTTGAAATGAACAAAACATTTTTAATTTTACTTAACCTCCTGAGACCCTATGTGCACATTTTAGCTTTTCTGCACTTTACACTTCATTCTGCTCAGTGTTTTTGGTACATTGTGTACTATGTACAACTAACATTTTGAATTTAGATTTTATTCTTAAATTCTATATTGTGATGTTAGTACAGATTGTAGCTATGGGAAAGTATTTAATTAAATTTAACAGACTGCTCAGATATCAAACTGTGTGTGACAGCTCACCTGTCTAAAGTGAAGTATACAAAATTCTGACTCATCTAGTCTCAATGTTAAATATAATTTATTATAAATAGATAAGGAAGTTACTACAGTTGTGCAAAAACGCAACTTGCTTGTTTGGAAACCCCTGTGGGATTTATTCTGCTGCTGGTATCTAAGAAGAAAAGATCAAAGAATGCTTTAAAAAGCTGGAAGCAACCAGCTAACTTCAGTTTTGGATTGTAGCCCAATCAACAGGTTAACAGACTCATTAATTCAACCTGTGACAAACTCTGTTTTTGTATGGTGTTGTAACTTGTGATTTATAGACAATTCAAACCGTAATAGATAGTAAGAATTCTAGAGCAGAGTGGATGAGGGGAAACATTATCTCTTAATTTTATGTATTTATATAACAGGATCCTGGCTTTGAGGTGAGATTACAGACGCCATATGCGAGTGTTTTACTGTAGTTTTTCCCCCATCTTGTTCTTTTTTTCAAGCAACTTGAGATGCAGGTGACAGTGGTCCTCTTGATAGAATTTAGTCCAAGTTGGGGGAGCTTTTAGGATTTATTTGTGTGAATTGTGGCTACCACCCTGAGCACCAAAAAACTTCTTTGTATAAATGGTATTTGAAATGTAGTTTTACTTCAAATAAGCCATAAAAATCCAATTTCAATCATACAAATACAATTTGCTGTGAAAGGATAGTCATCTAACAAAACATAGATAAAATGTACTCTACACACATTACAGAGGCTGGGTACTGGCTCATAGGAAAGCCAGATGTACACAATATTTGATAAGCTTCCACACAAAGCCCACACCTTACCTGCAATGACTCACACTTTGGCAAAGCCAACAGTGTTCTGATATCAAGCATACCCAAAGTACACAACCATTATACAATAGCCGCAAAGCATTGTTATTATGAAAGACATCATTTACAGAAGAATATCTGCCACTGTCAATTATATAAGTAAAACCAGGACATCAGATCATCACACAACAACTAATAATAGGCTAATGTGTATTTAAAGCTATAGTTGGTGAAAAAAGGATAAGCATAAGAGAATGGATGGATGTTCTTAATCTCATTCTTGTACTCCAAAAGTGCTTTTTACTTGTGATTCACTGATGACACTTTTTATCATGTGTATCTCCAGTCACTGGAGATACTTGGGCCATCATCAAGTTAACTGTAGCTGCTACAGTTAACTTGAGTGCTCATTTTTTCTCCTGTTCATCCGTCTGTTGTCAGTTTATTCCTAGAATTGAGGGCAACCTCAAGTCCAGTTTGGAATTACTTTTGGATTTCCAAACTGTCTCTTGTTGGATTGGTCTCTTGTGGAGGTACTGTGAAAAACAGATGTGAGCAAGTGTGCCTTAAAAAAAAACAAAGAAACAAGAAGAAAACATTGACATCCCTTAAGACATCGAGCCCCAGGGTCTTTTGTATTTCACAAAAAGGCTTTTTGGGGTAACTGCATATAAGCTCAAATTGACCCTAAAATGGTTAATGCAATGTGCCTATGTTAGGTTGAGCAACAGAGGTTTGTGTATTTCCCTCTTATTTACTATTTGTTAAACGTCAACTTGAACCAGAAATGTAAAAATAAAAAAAAAAGGAAAAAAAAAATCACTTTATAAAACTGATGATTGTCTTTTGGGCAAAGGCCAAATTATCTTCGGGGTACCCCTCGAAAAACCCAGCAGAAAGCTGACATGTTCAAATGCCATCATATCAAATGAAGACAAACACCTGAGCTATTTTATTTTCTTTAAAAAAATAAAATTCCGTCTAATTTAATCATCAAACAAGGAATACATTCACATTTAAAACAAAAGGAATATGTATATTTTGTCACGTTTTTCTTTTTTTTTTGTGTGATATTTGAGATGATGGGCATATGTTAAAAAAAATCTTCCATTGAAAAGAGGCTCCTCTAAAATTATACTAATCCTAAAGCCATCAGTGTGCCAGTTGCATTTTAACTTTTCCAAAAAACCCATGGCACTTGGGCCTTTCACAGGGTAATGCAGCAAAATAAATAAAAGATAAGGATTTGTACAAGTCTGCAGTGATCAAAAACTTGATCTAGTAGGTGCATATACTTGAGGATAGGGCTGTTCGATATAACGATATATATCAGATGACGATATAAAAACAGCTATTGTTTCATTTTACGCTATCGTTTATTTTGTGGTGTCGCAAAATAATCTGTTTACGGCAATATTTTTTCATCGTTTTGATGGTCACTGTAGTGGCTATATTAATTTCTTAAAGTTCTCTCTTTCTCTTATATTTAATATAACCACACTACTGACGGACAAGCGACTGTTTTTATGCGTTGTCGTTTTAGACAGTAAAACCATCGCGTGTCCGCTTGTTTATTTTCCACATAAACCTTTCACATTAAAGCTCAAGATCCTGTTGAGACTTTTCAAAATAAACTGAATCACGTGAAAGAGTATTTACGGATGAGAAGCAAAAAAAGAGCCGTCAGATGCTAAAAAATAAACGTCAGAACAGGCTTTTCCCCGCAGCACGCTGTGTAATAAATACTCACAAAGAAAACGGCGGCCGTTACAACTTTTGTCTAAAAATGTATCGTTTCATACATCGGTTAAAACACTCGACTCCAGGTACACGACGCCCAGCTGGAAACACTTCACAAAAGTCGAGCTGCCTGAGATTCACAGAACTTTAAGAAAATGTAAAATTTTTGTGATTTATATCGTTATCAGGACGATAGATGTCTTATATCGGGATATGAGATTTTTGTCATATCGCACAGCCCTACTTGAGGATGTTGGTGATCAATCGCATATAACATGTTTTTGGTGTTTTTGATTAATTTTCACAGAAAACAAAATCTGTTTGTTTGTTTTTTTCCTTTCTTTTCCTACAAAGCATTCAGTAACTGCTGCAGGGTAATATAAGCAGTACTTTACCAGTATTTTGAATATTTTAAATAACATTTTAAAATGGCATTCATTCAGTGACTTCAGTAGGTAATAATAATAATAATGTGCAACCAAAAATCAAAACAGATGTCAGTTATAATTTATATATATATATATGTATATATATATATATATGTATATGTATATATATATATATATATATATATATATGTATATGTATATGTTTATAGACAGAGAACAGGTTTCAACTACATTTCTATTTTTTGAACATTGTTTGGTGTTAGGAGGGATGCACTCATTGGTCATATTAGTACTGACCTCAGCGTTTAACTCTTCCAAAATGCGGGATACAAATGGGTAAAGTCATTAAAAGTATTCTACGGAGCCCATGGAACTGTTGCGGAAGGCGTCACCAATAACATTACAAAGAGATGAAATTGATATGAGCAGAATTGAGTTCAGTGTGTTGGTGTGGCCCTCCACATCAGTCCCAGTTTCACATGTGGCCCCTTTGGAGAATTAATTGCTCATCCCTCTAATAAACTAGATCATTTCTGTTTTTTGTTTTGTTGGCACATTTTTGCATATCTCCCAAATGTACCTGGGCTGTGACCACTTGAAGATGACGGTTAACATGTGTAATGAGCAGCATTAATAAATAAATCCAGTTCAGATCTTAGTTCTGGCCTGTGGCCATACAGTTAAAGCTGATAGTAATGCATTCCATATCAGCTACCCTGTTACTAACATGATGCATTAACATTTTCGTAGAAACATTTCCATCAAAAGTAAAATAATCTACTGGGTCTTTGGTTCCTTAAATCTTCAGTTTGGAAGCCAACAATGAGCATTTCAGAGTGAACAAACGTTCCTTTAAGAAATTACAATTTCAGTATCTGCTGCTTATTCTTTGTCTAAAGGCATGCAAAAAAAAATTTTTTTTAAATGAAAGCTTCAAGGAAGGCGTTATGCAAATGTTTCCCTGTTGACGTAGAAAAGTCATAAAAGAAAAGCCTGATGTTTTCAAGCAGTATTTTCTGTGGGAGAAAAAAAACTGCACCAGAGTGCTGGTGTTATTTTGGTCCCTGTAACTTTGCAGTTAAATAGTTACACACATAAGTTTTAACACATTTGTTGATGTTGTTGAAGTTTTGCAGAGGTGAATTCTGATAAAGAAATCCAAACAAGCCAGCAACCAAGTGTCTTCAATAAATAACACATGTTAAATTCCTACATGCCAATGTTGTCATGCATATGCCATGTGGAATTAAACATAAGTCAGATTTTATCATACTCATTTGCAGGCTGATTTCCACACTTATATAATGGATTTGACATTTTATGTTTTTGAAAATAGAAAAACTACTTAAAAAAACACCTTATACAATCATTAAATGCAGTATTCACAACATGTGAACTAATTCTGATGCTTTATCTTTTTATAATACGTATGGTTGGTCAAGGTTAAAAATGCATGTTTTTATTGTTGTATTTGTTGTAACTTTTGCTGCCATGATGGCCAGTTCTCTCTTGGAAATGGAATTGAAATATCAATGAGACTTTCACCTGGATAAATAAAGGATAATAAATTGCTTAAAAGTAAAGGACCTTCAAAACGGTTGATATAGTAATCAAAGCAATGCAATCAGTTAAAATGACAAAACATGCATTAAATATGCGCCTCATGATCTCAGGACCCTCAAAATTCAGACATTAAATTTTTTAATGAAATGGCAAACATAGTTCACAATCTCATGCTAGAGAAGATGATCTGAACAAGTTCCTGATGCCTTATATCAAATAATTTACCGCTTGTCATCTATAAATTTAAGCAGTAAAAAGATGCTCTCTCAGTCTCTTTTAGGTGATATACTAACATTATAAGCGCTATTGTTCAGTCTAACAGAAATGACTCCTTCAGAGATTAACAAACAATCCTGAAATTAATAATTAAATAGTGGAGTTCGAGCAATTTGCTGTTGCTAACCAAATATCCTTTTTATTTTAATGATTTTTTTTTTAATTTGTTTATTTTGTTTTAAAGGCCAGCTAACTACACAGTGATGTTACAGCAGGGAACCTCATTCATGATGATTTCATGTTTGGTAACGACAGATCTCTACACACTAAAGCCTTTTCACAAGTAGTACTACTGCAATCTAAGAATCAAGAACCTTTGTTCTTTGTAAATTTAGTTATAGGTTTATCAGTGTGTGTGGAATTGAATTGATTTGAAAAAAATTACATGTGAAATGTGTTCCAATCACATGATCATTAGCAAACGTCTCTCTCTCTAGATTCAGTAGCGCTCTGACTGTTGTTAAATGAAGTTTGTGTTCTCCAAAGCAGAGCACAGTTGTCCATTTTTAAGCCGGTAACAGAAAACAAAAGACTCAGTGTGAACACGTCTCACCTTGCAATAACACAAATTAAACTCTGTGCATGCCATTGTTAGTAGTTACTGTATGTCTTTACCAAGTATTGTACCAAGTTTCACCCTACAGTTGTGCTTGTTTTTGTGTCTTATAACCTCTGATAAACCAGTTTCCTGTCTTTTCAGCCAACCCCTTTCCCCACTTTCTCCACCCTTCCCTTTTCCCCCTGTATCACCCAAACGTTTAACCATTGCAGTGTTTCTTTATGTAATATAGGGCTACATTCCAAAAAGCAAATGGGAGATGGACACATCAGAGGCAAAACTTGGTAGGTATTTATTTTTTAATGATGATCCAGTCATTTGCCTTTGTCATATAGAGCCTTCTGCATCATTAAAATGTGTTTTAAGTGTCATGTAGCGAGATCTGTCAAGTCGTGTGTATGTTTTGTGTTCTTTTTTCTGTTTCTATTGTGAACTTTGTTTGATTGATGCGATTCTTTTGCATTTTGATTGAGTCACTGGTGGACTTGGCCAAGTTACTGGTCTAATGCTTTGTTGCTGATGAAAAGCAATAATAGTTTCAACTGGTTTCTATATCCCACTAAAGACCAACCAACAGCCAAACCCCATAATTATTAAAACTGCATATAGGGGATATTGCAAATAAAAAAATATTTAAAAATCTTTGGGGAGGGTTTTAACGGGTGTTTTAGCTTTATATCTACATATAAATTCTTTAGGAGCGTACAATTTTGGTGCTCTGAAGGGATTTATTCAGAAAAAGTTGGAGTCAAAGCTTCTTTTGGCTGCTCCTTTATTGATGAGGGGTCACCACAGTGAGTAGCTACCTAATGTTTAATTTGTTTAATCCCCCAAAGGGATTTGTGTCTCCTCCCAGCATTGAACTGGGGATCTTTTGCGCTTGTTAGTACATTAGAGTACACTGTAAACCATAAACCAGTTTATGAGTTATGCTTATAGAGAGAGAAAAATTATTTGATAGGACTTGTACAGCTGTTCTTCATTTAGTTGAGCAGGCGTTTTGTTAGATGAGGCTTATGGTGTTATAATCAATAACAGCACAGTACCTCCAGGCTGATCAGATCTAGTACAAACCGCTATTTATGTTGTTAGCATGTCAACAGGAAACAGTTACTGAATGAGACATGGGCTGCTGTTTCTGTAAGAACACCAGGAAAGCGCCTTAAGTTGTTTCCGTTGTGATTGTAAATTTAAAAAAAAAAAAAAAAAGGTTAAATTTTAAATAAAGACCTCATTTCTCTTTAAGTTAAAAAGACACATTATAGACTAATTCTTTAAATAAAAAAGATCAGGTCCTGGATCATCGTTTTATGGAGCAATGATAAAACAGATATTACTAGTTGTCTCATAATTTTATTTTATTTTTTGATAAATGAGTGATACCTTGTTGAGGTTTTATGTTGTTTTAATGGGAGAGTAGAGGTAAACTGAACGGTAATCTTCAATTTAAACAGACAAGTTGGACGGTCTGGGGAGTGGCGGGAAGAGGAAGCGTGAAGGTGAACATATGGCAGGCCTCGAAGACTACCTACAGCTGCCAGATGACTATGCTACACGCATGTCCGAACCTGGAAAGAAGAGGGTAAAACTTGACCTGACCATCTATGAGTGCATTTGTTTGTTAGTGAGGAAAAACCAAAAGTTCAGGGTTGTCTTTTTTCCTTACCATTTCTAAGAATGCACTGATACAACAGCTAGCAAATCAGCAAATATGACCTTTATCAATATCAGAGGCTGATATGTATATGTCAGGTGTGAGCTGGCTACATGTTTAAACATACATTTAAACAGTGAACGTCAGTTCACTAATAATTAAAAAAGAAATATAATAGAAAACTGAATTATTTTTAGCATTTATTTCACAGTTGGTGTGTCCCTAGTAGTTTCTATGATACTGAATGTTCAAAGATGTTACTGAATTATCTGAAATCATTTACCCATTTCTTGTTCATAACACGATACCCTGGGTTTCTCCCTGTTTTTTTTGTTTGTTTGTTTTTTTCCAAAGGTTCGATGGGCTGATCTTGAAGAGCAAAAGGATGCAGATCGAAAGCGTGCTATCGGTTTCGTGGTGGGTCAAACGGACTGGGAGAAAATAACAGACGAGAGTGGCCAGCTGGCACAAAGAGCTCTCAACCGTACCAAGTATTTCTAAGAAGATAATCTTACACTTTTTTTGGTTTCAGTGAAAGGTTCGTATTTTTCCTATTCATATTGTTCAGGTTGTTAGAAAAATTGTAGATGATGTTTGTGGCTATTGAGTCATAATATTCTACAATTTAAAATATTTTAATCAGAATGTTTAATGACTCAAATGAGAAGTTTGAGGGAACTTCTTTTGTATCAGTAATATTGGAAAATATACTGAGAGAAACATTTGGTCAATCAGCCAGCCATTTTCCCGAAAAAGATTCGTCTTACCATTTCCAAAGTAATCTTATTGAGTTTGATTGGGAGCATACAGATTATGAATGACTTATATGAGAATGCAGGTAACAGTATTATCTTCTGTATTTAACAGTAGTTAACAGAATGCCTTAAAATACATGAGATTTCATTGTTTTAATGCAGTCCTTATTGTCACATAAAACAAATAAACTTGAGTAAAATTTAACCTTGAAATTACCAATATCATGCTTTTCTTTCTGCAGGTGCCCAGAATGTGAAAACTGCTGAAGCTTACTGGCGATGAAATTTTCATCAGGGTGATTTCACCAGCTGTTATCTGTTTCTTATTACATTCATTATTAGAGGCTTTTATTTCTCTGGATATAAATCAAATCAATATGTAGTTTATAATTCTCTGATACGTCTAGTCTTGCATCCTATCATTATTCTTATGTTTGCTTTTTTTTGCTGTTTTATACTCTTCCTAATTCATGTACTGTATACCTGTAGCACTGTTTCTTGGTCCATCCATAGTTTTAAAAGAGACAATAAAAAACACAATCTAAACTTTCTGAGTCTTACTGAATTTATCAGGTGGGTTTTATGATCTACATATTTTGTATAAAATTGTATTTTGTTAGAAATTACCATGTAGATCAGTTGACCTACTTTGATTTTCACATGGCATTTTCTCACACAAAAGCTTTAACACTTTGGATTGCTTTACCCAGCCCCTTTACAACATCTTTAGAAACAGCTGATGACCAGTTTGAAATTGGACTGTGGGCAGCATCTGTTGAAATGGTTTACAGTGCATCCCTTACCCTGAAACAAAAAAACAAAACAAACCCAAATTGTCAAAATATGGAAGAACATTTTGTAAGGGAAAAATCAGTCCACTCTGGCTTTGGGGTTCTTAGATGTCATAGGTTTAAATGAAATAGTCAATGAGACTACATGCACAAAAATACTGGGAGCACTGGCCGTTTAGGTGATTAAACCACCCATTTTTAAAAAAATTTCTGTTACTGTTTTTTTGTTTTGGTTATTTTTTTAATTATTAGAAAAACAAAACAAACAATTCTAATATTATTTTTTTTTGCACTCAAAGTCAAAATAAGATGTTGCCTGTACCACATTTTGATTACTATACCCTCACTGGCCACATCATCCCTGATACTAGTACTGGGTTGGGCTTCATTTTGCCTTCAGTTAGTGCACATTTTTTCAGCTGCACATCCATAGTGGAATCTCCCATTCTACCACATTCTGAAGGTGCTCTATTTGATTGAGATCTGGTGAATGTGGAGGTCATTTTAGTATAGTAAACGTGTCATGTTCCATAACCAGTGTGAGATGCTTTGAGCTGCTTACATGGTGCATTAGCCACCACCACACAATGGGTACACTTTGGTCATGAAGGGAAGGACAAGGTCAGTAACAGTACTCAGGTATGTCTGGCATATGAACAGTGCTCATTTAGTTCTAATAGCCCTTTTCCATAAGTACCTACTCAGATCAA
This sequence comes from Pelmatolapia mariae, assembly GCF_036321145.2. NCBI lineage: Eukaryota > Metazoa > Chordata > Actinopteri > Cichliformes > Cichlidae > Pelmatolapia > Pelmatolapia mariae. Next base: position 11,442,112 of record NC_086240.1, read on the forward strand.
CTCGACATTTTTTTTTAGGGTTTGCCATTAGGTCATAGTACCTGGTATTAGGTACTTTTTTAGTACCTACTCAACCGGGGTTCCAAGCGATCTGAAAATGTGACATCAACACACTGCATGCCACTGATTGGCTAGACAGGGACGTCACTTGATAAGTCATGAGAGCAACTCCTTCACGAAAATCAAACCCACCATTTTTGAAATCCAGCAACGATGGAAATGGCTACACAAACAACACTCAGAGTCTAACGAAAAGCCACAGACTGACTGCAGGTATACCATTGTCTTGATGTCCACCTTTGTTGTGGCGTTTCGTGTTGCATACAAATGGCGTTCAACCACATTCGTATAATGATCGTACGCACCTTAGACGGTACTCTGTTGTCATGGAAAACAAGTTGTCAAGCTCCAACTTCTGACTCTCCCAATGTCGCACCAGAAATCAAGGCTCATTGGACCAGGCAAGGTTTTTCCAGTCTTCTCCTTTCCAATTTAGGTGAGCCTATGTAGCATCAGTTTCCTTTTATTGACTTTAAGAAGTGCAACCTGATGTGGTCTTCTGCTGCTGTAGCCATTCTGCTTCAAGGTTCAATGTGTTGTGTGCTCAGAGATGTTTTTCTGCATTCCTTGGTTTTGACACATGGTTATTTGGGGTTACTTCATAAACCCTAGTGATGGTTATGTGTAAAAACCCCAGTAGATCAGCAGTTTCTGTAGTACTCAGACCAGCCCAATTGGCATCAACAAACATGTCACATTTAAAGTCCCTTAAATCAACTTTTTCCCACTCACATTTTTGACTTCAGCAGGTTTGACCATTTCTACATGGCAATTAGCTGATTAGATATTTGCATTAATAAGCAGTTGAAAAGTTGTACCTAGTAAAATGGCTTCTTAGTGTGAAATGTATAGTTTCCCAAACTATTTTGGTTTTTTGGCCCCTGTTTGTTGTTGAAATCAAGCACATCAGGATTTTTTTTTTTCTTTTTACAATAAATTTAATCTGGATTACCGACATTGTTACTGGAGTAACTGAAGGACACAACAAGGATCGACGGTTACAAACAGATAAATCACTTCTGATGAAGGATTAAATTGGCTTTGGACCATTGGTTGAAGTGTGCCATGTGGTAAATGAGTGGATGGATCCAGGCGGTAAGTATGGAACAAAGCAAGAAACTATTCCTTTATGTTAATACTTTTTTAACTGGTTCACTGACATTGTAATTGTAGAATTGAAATAGTTTGTGTTCTATATATTTTTGTCATTTTGTTTGTATGTACAGTAATAAGTTCTGTTCCATCAATATTAAAGATTTTGTAAATTCCTGGTTTGGAATTTATTTTGTGCTTTTTACAGAAAACAAAGTGTGATCTGTGACTCGTCGTGTCAACAATAAAATATTTTTAATCATGTAAAATATGTATTGTTGCTATATAATATAGCAAAATACATGCATCTGTCCAGCCAATGATGAAACAAAAACGATTGACAGTAGATATATATACACCACACTGCCATCAGTATGGCAGAATCTACATTACTTTTCATATTGCCAATCTTTTTTAATTATTATTATTAAATTAAAAACAAAGTATTTTTTTTTCCCATGAAGAAATGAGTAAGTCCACATTGTGACCGGTCACTGTGGCACATGATCATGATGTCTCCTGGTTCTTATACAGAGTGATGACTTTTGAATTCAGCTGGTACATCAGTGTCCAGTTTACAGATCACCTTGTAGATTGCCTTCTTCCAGGATGGATCACGATCTTTGCCCATTGAAATGGCAACGTAAAACTCTCTCAGTGTAATCTCAGCAACTTCCAGGAATCTGTCAGGCACCTGTGAATCCAAACAAGAATTTCTTTAATGGGGGAGAGAGGGAATATCAGTCCTTTGCTGCCATTCTGTTCAGTCTGTCATCGACAGATAGTGTGAATTGTATATGGCACTATATTTTAGATGTGACTCTAACCCAGCAAATTCAGGTAAGTAACAAATCAGGTCTTAGCACAGAGACTGAGAAAAAAATTAAAGGAAGTGAAATGATCAAGAACAAATATTATTTTAGCAAGTTTCCCTGACACTGATTCAGCCTTGTCCCAAACTAAGGTTTATGGTCTGGGATCAGGATTAATCCATGTTTGGGAAACTGAACCAATGACTACCTGTGCTGTAATCAGCTTTTCTTATTTTGCAATGTGAACCTTTAAGTGTTTTAAACTACTGTCATGTAACAAAATAAAAGTGCATACACAAATTTTCCAAAATGGACCTGATAAGCAATGTTATGTTATTTAAAGATATTCATGCTGAAATGCAATTGTTGAATCTGGTGAAATTTCAAATGAGTACAGCGAGAATATAAGTTATTATAATAATGGTGGGGTTTGGTATGGATATTTTTTAACATTTAAAACAGATGCACAAAGATTAAAATCTTATTTTGCACAAACTCAAGAGAATATATTTGTGACGCCAAGAGTATTTGAACAACATGTCCAGAGTTTAAAGAAATTTATTAGCAACAACACTCAATAAGTTCTATTGGTGTATTTAATGAACAGGTTTAGGACGTATGTATAACATCAGTTTTTGTTTTTCTAGCTGATGTACTTTATGTCACTTACAGCTGACACTAATATGTGAGATGGAATTGCAATACTTGCTGTGTAATTAGTGTTAACCATATATGGACTGTGCTAAATTATTATACAAAATTTCATTGTGCATAAAAAAAAAAAAATTCTTTACTCCCTATTCAAATGGCAGTTATTCGTTTTACAGGTTTACTCAGTCCAGTTGCACAGCTAGCACAAGTATGCCTAATGAAGAACCATTTTTTTTCCTTTTATTAACCAATCTGTTTGACATACTTGTAGCTTCTCTTATGCTTGCCTTGCTGTCTTTGTCTTCTCCCACTCAAAGCACAATTTATAGGTTTAATTTCTCTGTTACTCATTTGGAAATTAGAGGAATACTCGTGTTAAAGCTTTGACTTGCTTTTGAATGTACTGTCTTTGCAGAGAAGTTATAAGTTACGGTCATCACCAAGTTGATTATAGTTACATAAAACAAAATTAAAAACTAAAGCTAGTTATGAAACATATTTTAGTTAACTAAAAAACTAGACTTTTGAAGAAAAAAAAACCTAACAATTTCAGTTCCTGGAAAACTAATGAATAAAAAAATATAGAGGAAAGTTCTTAAGTTTCTAGTATTTGTATTTTAGTATATGTTTGTTTGGTAACATTGAAACAAACAATAACTAAACATTTTCAACAATTACACTCTGGTAATCACATGGAGGTTTAGATTTTATTAGGCTGATTCTGAGTTCTATCAAATCATGCTGAAATTGTCTCAGCCTTTAAGATCTACACGGAAATGTGTTTTGATTTAAAAGTTGGACAATAAAGAAAAATAATTGAATGGTTGTTTTTATTTGCAGAAGTGGGAAATAATGTGCTTCATTAAAACTCATCACTGTTTTTAATGGTTTAAGTCATACTGAGCACATATAAATGACTACAATCTGCTATTTAATTACCAGTGATTTAAGCTTCTCTGTACAAACAGTCATCATCAGGACGTATTAGTCCATTGTACTGATCAGCGATCAGCTCTGTTCACAGTGATTATTTTTTTTCTTCAGTAAAGCTTGTCACAGCTGTTTCATCGAAGTGCAACACTCACATCAATATAACATATTAAACCTTTCTTTATATGAACTCTATGAAATAATTTGTGTCATTTGACCTTTCATGATCTCTGTGCATTAACAGCTCAACATGGACACATTATGAATTACAAAAAAAAAAAATCATCGTGACCGTCTGAGAGAAACCATAAGATCAGAATACGTCAATTTCTGCTTTCTCTTCATCAGTAGTTACAAATTAATAGGTTGTTTTCAGTTTTGCAAACTTAACGTTAACTGGGTGAAACATAACGCTTAACATCTTACTCTCTTATCCTGTTTCACTGCAGTCAACTGTTCAATAAAGGAAAACACACTATATTTGTACTATACATAGGTGAAAAAGACCTCTCCACATGGGGGTTAAATCAGACTGTAGAGAAACTTCTTATTTTGAAACATGCTTCTTGTTTTGTTTTGAGTTTTTTTGTTTGTTTGTTTGTTTCTAATTATTGCGTATTTGCTGCAGTTTCACAAGATTTGTAACATTTTCAGGTCTAGTTCACATTTTGGAAAGGTTAAATAAACATTTGACTCAACCCTTGGAAGCCTGAACGATTAAATAATTGCCATAAAATGTTTTTGTTGGCTTTTTTTACAAAACTCTGGGGTATTTGATTAATCTATTATTTATTTTTTAAAACTGAATTTAAATATTAATTTGCGTATATTTTTGAGTTTTAATTTGTTTTGTATTTGCTTTTAATATTTTTATTTATTTTTTTTTTCAATTTAATGCTTAGAAAAGCTTCTTATTTTGTATTTTCAGTAGATAAAAAAATCTCATGTATTAAATATGAAACACCAGGCTTTAAGGGGTTAAAAAAGAAAGACTGAAACATAAACTATACCCTGATGCCTGTGCTGTTATAATAATTGACAGCTACTAATGCATGTTTCTACAGCTTTATTACGTAACATCTACAGAATATTAGTAGTCATAATATTGTAATGAATCTTGGTAAGCTGTATTCCTTTATTACTTTTTCTGAAACCTATACGGCAACATAAAAAAGAGGAGCTGCAGATACAGTGGACACAGTACAGTGTTTCTAAAATAAGGATGATGCACGGTCAAAAATGAGACTATAAATTAAGAAATACCTGAGTGACACCTCATGACTCGCTTTTAGGAAGCAATCAGTGTGTTAGAGTGAAACAAGTCATCAGTTGTTCCTCACCTGGAAGTCGCTGGCTTTGTTGTAGTGCCTGTTGAGAGCCCTGAAAAGTTCTGATTCTCTCCCCACAGTCAGACCCCTCATGTCTGCCACTCCTTCGATGAGAGCATGTCGAGCAAACTTCTCCATCTGGATGTAGTAAAACTCTCTGAAGTTACTGAACCACTTGATGAGCTGAGAGGTGATGGAGCGCGTGAACTGAGGAGGAAAGAAAGGTAAGTGAGCTTGTCAAATGTGACAATGAACGTTGTTGTTTTCTGATTTGTATGTTTTACAGTGCACACTACAATATGTGAAGCAAATAAAATGACCCATGAAACTATTTAACTGTCTTCTGGGGTTTTTTTTTTAACACACTGTAAATTATATGATGATGTCTTTGGTTTGCGGATTATGATGCTGAAAACAATGTAATAATAAATCCAGAGGTTACAGAGGACTCTTTGTATGTTTTCAGGTTGAGACTTTTCTCCCAAAATGGAAAGTAGCATCGCTGTTGCTCAAATGCAAAATAAAAGAAATTGTATAAATCTGTAAATTCACCACATGTAACATGTTTTCTATTCTGTGAGAAGGACGATAACACGATGTGCAAGAATCCAACTTGCAAGCCGTCTCTCACCTGTACATCGTGGAAACACATCTTCAGCACAAGTGAACTCGGGTAGCGAGTGTAGAAAAACATAAGCTTTGCTTTCTTCAGATGGTTTGTGGTCAGACCCTCCTAAAATTCACCAGCGTTAAGGACGAAACGCAAAAACAAGATATTTTCTCTCCAAAACTGATTCATTTATAGCCAATATACGATGAAAATGTTTATTCCACAATGGGTAGGTTTATTGTCCTTTTCTTTAAAAGGGGTGGCTGGGAATCAGGAGGTCCAGCAAATAATTTACTAAGTAAATAAAGTTTATTTTTAAGCGCCTTTTAGGACAAAACCAGTCACAAAGTGTTTAAAAGAGGTATTAAAAACAGGGTCACCTACCGATTGGAAGGCCAGTGGTTCAATCCCTGGCTCATCAAGTCCACATGCCTCAGTGTCCTTGTTAACATACTGAACCCCAAGTTAAATTGATGTTTGTGCTTGATAGAAAGTATTTAAATGAGACTTATGGTAATTACAGTAAAAACTTTAAAGACATCTGCGTGAGATGCTACAGTATTCAGATATATTGGAGGTGTTCTGTCACTGCTAAGTGCTACTTAAAGCCACAGGTTAACACAAGAAATTAGAAAGGATACATTCAGCATGTACAGGTTGCTTTTCACCAGGCTATCAGACTCTGTCTTCACATGAGGGAGATGGATGCTTTCCAAAAGCACCGGATCTCCCGACACAGCGTGAGTCTGTGGGCTTCTCACAGATCTGGAATTGACCTTTGATCTCACTTTGACTGACTTCCAGCGTTCTTCTGAGTATCTGTCCTGTAGGCTCTTGAGAGCACGGTGATTCTTCTCTGATGCTTGAGATTCCTGCAGGGCAGAGTCAACGATGAGGAAATTTGGAGATTTTGGACGGTGGTGAGTTGTTAACCTGGATCTTTCCAGTTCGTGTTTTTGCACAACCAGAGACAGAGCTTCTGTTTGAAAATCTGGGGTTTGCACCTCTGGAGTCCCACAACATGGAAGTCTTAACTTATCATCATCACTGCTCACCGATGGCTGAAGAGGCGTATCAGTCTCTACATTTTCCACTTCATATGGCGATGTCTGTAAAAGCGGCACACTTTTGAAAATGGAGTCGACGCTCTTGCTGACAACTCTGGACAGCTCATACTTCAGAACATCTGCCATTAGCCTTATTCTGGCCGGTTTGGATTGGAAGTAGTTCATCAATTTAACCTTCTTCCATCCTTGATATTTTAGACTCGAACTGCTCTCAAATTCACTGTACAAATCTGTAAACGCATCACCAGATGTTTTGATGGAATCATGAGCTTCACTCACTCCATCCAGGTGAGTAACCTTTGTTCTGAGCTGCCTGGGGTGCTGATGCTGGCTCTCCAGCTGCTTTCTTGTTACCTGGCTTTGAGCCGTGCTTTCCATGTGTTTCTGAAGGAAAGGTGCTTCTTGGATCTTTTCGTCATTGTGCATGCAGTCGGTCTCTTTACGCTCCTTTGTTTTCACTTCTGTGTCGTACATATGAGGAGGGCTGGTCATACCTTTGATTATATTTTCTACTCTCGCACGCTTTGCTTGATGGCCTCTGTTCAGGTTCCAGTCATGGTGACCATAAGAAGTGGGTGCGGGAGACGGGTGTCTTCCCATGGATAAAGATCCACTGGTGCTGCCTCTGGATGAAGTAAGATCCAGTTGACTGGAATACATCAAACCAGCATCTGCATTGCTATAATAAGAACTATCTGGTAGTGTTTTCATGTTCTCGCCTTCTCTGTGTAAGGTCAAAGAAACGCCTGACGAATCTGAGTTTGATGGCATGAGGTCAGGCTGAAAAGAGGAGAAATGCTCTGCAGCACAGCCATCCAGGCAGATGTTGCTGGAGGAATACATGGCTTTGCTCCAAACACTCTGATTCATTCTGGTAGGGTTAAAAAGACAAAAGTAAAAAAAACCACTTATGAATAATAAAATGTAAGTAATAGTAGCAGGAAAGAGAACTTGGTACAGCTAGTGGAGACATCTTTCTCACATATACATGATATCCCTTTTTAGGTTGCAGCTTACCTTATTTAAAAAGTATCTATTTAATTGAAATCAAACTAAATAAGTAAAAATACAAACAGATATTAAAGTATCATCAACATGGCATCCTTTTTACTCGATATGCAATATAAAACTTACCTGTCTTACAGCTCCGAGGAAGGGTGCAGGTCTGGGTCCTGGAGGAGGAGACTCGGGTATTTGTAGTGGTACAGCAGAGAGCGCTCCAGAAAGCAGGAGGTGTGTTCTAATATGTCAGCCTATCCCGTCCCCGTAACCTACCACATTATTAATAAACATATGAATCTTTGAAGGCTAGTAATGAATAAATTGTTACTTCTTTATGAGTGTATTCATTCATTGTGTCTGTTTTCTTGTTTCTCTAACACCGTGGTTTGCATGATGTGTTATCAATTATAAGTTGCTTTAGTATAGTACGCAGACATGGTACAGTCCTGTTAAATAAATTATTTTCATTATGTTATAATAAGAAAAGCTAAATTTATTTAATTTTAATCACGATATTTAAAGGATTAAAGTTCATGGTGAGGCGAACTATGACCGGAGTGTGAGTAATATCCAGTCTGCTCCCACCACCCGCTACGGTGGACCCCTCCAGTCCAGCCGCAGTGGTTCCTCCCATTCTGAGAGCTCTGCCGGGCTTCCGTACCGCCGCTTCAACCGCTGTCAGGACCAGGCAGACACTCCCCGGCCACGCTATGTTATCGCGATCTCCGCGTGTTTACCGGACGCTGTGCCGCTCCCTGTCAGCGGCTCGTCAGGTAGGCTGGGAAGAAATAGCCAAACGAGTCTGTGTTTTAAAAGCGCTTCGAGGAGTTACAACATGGCTAGCTTGTTAGCGCGTAAACGCAGGGCCTCGTTACCAGGGACAGACCTGCAGGCACACTGACTGAGAGGCAGCACAAGTTTGTGAAGAGGTCCCGCACACCCACCCATTCACTGTCCCGCTAACTGTTTTGTTTCTTGGTAGTTTTGAAAGCCCAGCAGTTGCTGTACACTGCTATATGTGACAGGCACAGTCTGAAATAGGATGATGTTTGTGTGTAGAAATAGCCCGTGTCCGACGTGTGTGTAACAGATAGCATGGCTTTTCCTTCACAAGTCCAGCAGTGCGTGCAGATGCATGAGCTGAAATATGAGCTGGATGGTACTAAGTGTCTCCTCAGAGTTGAACTGTTCTTCTCATGAGTGTTGTCAGTGGGTTCAGTCTGCAGAGCTGTGCTGATAATGGTTATCTTGGCTATCAACACAGCTCCTGGTTGAGCTGTGTTGGTTGTCAGTTACTTGGATAAAAGCGATTGAGTGTAGATTAAAGGCTGGCATTTTCCCTGAAGCCTCAAAAAAAAAAGGAAAAAAAAAAAGGTGTGGACTCCTCTTTAAGTCATGTTGGTGGCTTTGCGATGACACAGTTGTGCTGCATGCTTATTTTTTTAATACTGCACACACATCAGCTGGATTTTTATAATAGGGATGCACAGATTTTTAGGCTCTCATTGACTTTTTTTTAAATGATACCGGGCTATGGGAAAAGAAGTTGCCCTGCAGTTGGCATTAACAAATGTTTATTTGTTGTGTTACAACATTTTTGTGTCTAAAGATGACATTAGGGCAGTTTAGTTAATGAGGTAATAAATACAGTAACAGAATAAACAAAGCAAAACAAAAAAAATTTGCCAAATGATTAATTTAAAAATACATGTGGGGCCAGAATTTCACAATCGGTACATCCCAGGTTTACAAGTAGGGCTCTGATGAATTGTTGTTTTAATTAGTCAATCTAAGTTATAGTTAAAGGTACAGTGTGGAAAATTTCAACACTAGATGTCAGTAGATTGCAGTCAACTGAATTCTGTTTTTGTACTATGGTGTACAAATCGGTTTATTATGTATCTGGCTAGCCTCTAGCCATGTATATAAAACACTATAAGGTGGAACAGTGACGTCCATCTCGTCCACTGTGGTTAAAATCGCATATATTTTTATAGCATTCATTCTACATTTATGACAAGGGATTCATTTCTTGGAAGACGTAATTACACACTAGTCAATGTATATTTATGAATACAAGATTTTATTTACCATTTAATAACCTAAAAAAACTGACTGTACCTTCAAATTTCATTAGTGAGGTGGTTAAAGAGCAGGAAAAGACACAAAACAAGCTGGTGTACTTCTAGTGCTGGTTGCATAAAATCTGTGCCATATCAAATACAAATATTCATTTCAGAATCAGAATACTTTATTGATCCCTAGGGGAAATTATTTAAATTTGTTTTCATGCGTACAACTCTGATGTCGCACAGATGTGTGGAGAATCCAGTTATGACAGTCTTCAAAGTTTCTCTTTCTCATATCTAGCTCAGATGGGAAACAGTCCACTCGAGCCATGTTCCCACGGCTTCATTTGGTTTAGGTGTGGTGCTGCCAGGATAGGGCGTGCAGGAGGCGGAAAACAGGACGTCCACTTAATGTCCGATTAGACACATGTGACGTTTGTGTTCTCACATGCACGTCCATCAGGTAACATCTGGAAAAGTTTGCATTCAGTTAAGCAGGGTGTGTAATCACGTAAAAGATATATATTTTTTAATTCCATATATTATTTTTACTGGAAAAACACTTGGGGACACACTGAAAGCGGTAACGCAGGATGAGCCAGTGGTTTATCAAGCTGTTAACACTTGGCTGCGTGCCTCCGAGTACTTTGAATTATCTCATCAATTTCTGACAACTCCACCCTGCTCCGGCAAGCCCAGAGTAAGCAAGTTTAGCTCTGGGGCACAAGTGACACCGCCAGACAAACATTACTGTAAAAGCAGTCATAACTAGACATACCTCTCCTCTAAAATACACAGACGACTCATATCAGGCAGCAACGGAGTGGCCTTACAGAAGCCTGTGTTGTCAGCATTGGAAAAATGTTAAAAGTCTGAAGGATTTTCAGACTGTTTATTTTCCACTGGGGAAAAGCGAAAAGGGAGAGCAGAAATGTAGAATCATCAGAATGAAAGAGAATCAATCATTACAGCGCAGTAGATGTTTTGTATTGGCAATATTGTATCGATACAGAGAGACCAAATATTGTTATTTCATTTAAATAAATTAAAATGTAAAAGGTGATTAACACATTGTAAAATAGCAACACCTGATCAAGTAATTCACTGAAAATGAAGCAAGATTTTAATTTTCTATACACCCTTAATTGGATAAGTGGATGGATGGGTTAGTGAGTGGGTGGATAACTGCGAAGTTATATCTTCTGGTCAAAAAAACGAAACACAGCCTCTGTTTAAAAAAAAAAAATTTTAAATCGAAGTGAAACAAAACAGTCTGCAGTTTATTAGAGGATGAAAATAATTCCTAGTTACAGCTGCTCTAATTAATCTAATTCTTTTTTTTTTCATATCTTTACAGCTCAGTGATGTGCTGGTCCGACAGAAAACATCAGGTAAGCATGCTTGAGTGGACGGAGCGTTTAGGTGGATTTTAGAGCCTGGATTTCGGGCCACTCTTTTTATCCGGTCTCTCATGAATAACCATGCTCAATTAGCGGGTCGTCTGAAGCAGAATAAGTAATGCTGGCTGAATGGCGAAGATGCCTGAGGAGCCCACAAGTGGTTAACTGCAGCTTTCAGAAAGCTCCACTCATATCTTATGTTAGAGCATGAGGAAAAGCGGCGGCAGTTTGTGCTGATTATCTTTCCTTGTCTTTTGTTTGTTCCCCTCAAGGCCACACCATCTGCAGCCAGATCGTTTACAGGAAACCTCAGCTGTAAGTTTGTCTCTCCGTGAAAGCACTCCCATTCCCAGCATGTACACAAAAATGTCGTCCGCTGTACAGAATGAATCGAAATATTTGAAGTGTGTGTGACAGTGCTGCATGTGCTTTTTAACGCCGTCATTTAACACTTAATGTGAGCTAGACCTAGTCAAAAATAGATCAGCCGGGTGATAAATAATACCACAAACTGAATCCCTTAATACATTTTTTTACCTGTGTATTTTTTTGTTTTTTCCCAATCAAAATAAATCCCTTCTTCTTGACATTTAGATGTGATTTTCCATCATCAGCCAATATCTACCAAATAAGATACTTTAAGACATCTGCTCATCACAGTATGTATCAAATCTATGTCTTTAACCAATGTTAGCATCATGCTTTGTATTTGTTCTGCATTTAACTGACTGCAAAATGTTTTTGCATTTGCTTGTTTTTTTTCCACAGGGGATGAAGTGGTCACAGTCAAAACTCCTGCATTTGCAGAATCAGTTACAGAGGGGGATGTGAGGTGGGAGAAAGGTTGGTGTGTATAAATATGCCACAAATAACTGACCGTGAGAATAAGCCGAATATTGGTGGTAAATGTTCAACACATGCGATGCATGCTTTCGGATTGATTGTTTTTATCGATTCATTTCCAGCTGTGGGTGACTCCGTGTCAGAGGATGAAGTGGTTTGTGAAATCGAGACTGACAAGGTATGACAGAGGAAACGTGAGACGGTCTACTTTTGGAGGGTGGGGGTGTTGTTAAAATTATGACAGATTTCTTTGTCTTGTGCTTCCAGACCTCGGTGCAAGTCCCCGCTCCTGCAGCCGGTGTCATCGAGGAGTTACTGGTGCCTGACGGAGGGAAGGTAGAAGGAGGAACGCCTCTCTTTAAACTCCGGAAAGGAGGTTTGCCTGTTTATTTTCAGTAACTTGAGCCCAGTTTACAATACATGGGAAAAATCAAAGACAAAACATGTAACATTAGTTCTATTTGGTGTTTAGAAACATGTGTGTTGCAAATTTTGCTGTGAATGTCCTACAGATGAGAAAAAAATTGGATTTTTAATGTTATGGAAATTGGAAGCAAAATATAATATGGCAATCACTGCACCTATACTGTATTTGTCCTTCTCTACTTCTTTCTTCTCAGCTGTTGCTGCCAAAGCTGCCCCCTCCCAAGCTACAGATGCACCACCTCCAGCAGCCGAAACCTCTCCTCCACCTGCAGCCCCAGCTGCCACTTCTCCAGCACCACCACCACAGCCCGCCCAACCCAAGCCTGGTGTGTAGTTTTATGTAGTTGCTGACTCTGTACTCATGTGTACCTCTGCATCTTTTTAGGTTACAATTAGTGCTGTCAAAATTAACACGTTAACGCAAGTTAATCCGCCATCACGGTCAACACGATTAAAATTTTTAATGCATCTGGAGTGCAGAATGACTCAAAATCCCTGAAATGTTTCTGTCAACGCATTTTGGGCAGGTTGTCCAAGTAGAGTTACCTTCGCACATGCGCAAATGGGCAGTTGATCTGGTGGTGACGGGCAGCTGAACCAATCAACTCAATATGGAAAATTATAAATGCACATTGGGCTTCTAACACGTCACCCAGCTTGCGACAAACCACTCACGCAGCATCGGGGGCTCTGTAAGTCTACCTCGGACATATTGACTGACACAATTGTCAAGTTGCGACAAACTGCAGACCTATTAACATAATTGAGAACACGTGCTTTACAGAGCTTTGGTTCCTCGTTTCAAGGACTTGAAGTGCCTCCCCAAGAGTGACAGAGAGAGTTTTTTGTTAACATTAATGTTCAAGATGTTCAATAAACATGTTAAGTGCGTATATTTTCCCTTTTTTCTCGAGTCTGTTTGCTCATGCAAAATGAAATGCGATTAATATAGAATAAAAATTAGTGATATTTAATCGTGATTAATCAAAATGAATCCACAGTAACCCTGTGATGAATCTGATTAAACATCTTAATTGTTTGACAGCACTAATATATATTAGGTAAGTATACACTAATATATATTAGCATATTGGTTTTTTAAAAAGTTGTGTTTCACAGGAGAGAACCTGTGCTAAAAGACTGAAGAAAACTATTCCAATTCTCTTTGAATTTAAGCATACAGTCTTTGTGTCTTTCTGCATTTACTTCATTATATTGCATGAATGTCAGTTACAAGCTTAAATATAAAGTTGAAAAAATGTAATTGCAACCAGGCTATCGATCAAGTAAATGCGATTAATCGCGATTAATTACAGAAAATTATACGATTATTTAGTTAATTTTTTTTAAATCTATTGACAGCACTAGTTACAATCAATTCATGTTGGCTCTCACACCTTTGTTTTACAAGAGCTATGTATTAATCAATGATTTTTGTTTAATTATTAATATATGTCTTTATGTTTTTACTTAGTTTCTGCTGTCAAACCCACTGTTGCAGCTCCAGCCCCCACAGCAGCTCCTGCAGCTCCAGGAGTGAGAGGAGAAAGCAGGGTAACACACTCGGCGACATAACATTTCATATATTCCTCTGTTACGTCAACGTCTGTAATAATTTGGCCTCAAAATACAGACGCATAACGATGACTGTTGTTTCCCGTGTCCAGGTGAAGATGAACCGCATGAGGCTGAGGATCGCTCAGAGGCTGAAGGAGGCTCAGAACACCTGCGCCATGCTGACTACCTTCAATGAGGTAGACATGAGGTGAGCATCAGTCCAGATTTCTTGAGCCGTACCTAAGGCTCCCGATTTCCATCTTTTTCTCCAATGTTCAAAATTTCAGCAACATTCACGAGCTGAGAAAACTCCACAAGGACGCCTTCTTAAAGAAGCACGACACCAAACTGGGTTTTATGTCGGCGTTTGTTAAGGCTGCTGCACACGCTCTGATCGACCAACCAGCCGTCAATGCTGGTAAGAACACACAAACATCTCCCCTCTCACAGGCAGAGCTCAAGCAGCCAACTTTACTGATTCAAACTTCTTTTTGTTATTTTACAAAATGCTTTTGCAGTTATTGATGACACAACCAAAGAGATCGTCTACAGAGATTATGTAGATATTAGCGTTGCCGTGGCCACTCCAAAGGTATGAGATTTGAGTCTCTGTAAACTGCTGTTAGATCTCTTGACTCCTTCGATTTTTGCTCCAGGTAACATGGATCAGGCATCATTAACCAGGTTTGACTTTTAGGGGCTTGTTGTACCTGTGATCCGGAATGTTGAGACCATGAACTTCGCTGACATTGAGAAAGCCATTAATGCTCTGGGAGAAAAGGTAAATGATGAGAGACAGCACAGACGTCCTAGAATTATTTCATTTTGAACCATTTCATCTCACTGGGAAAAGCAGTCTTTCAGATATTTGTTGTTCCTGGACGTTGTTGTGCACCCCTGAATAAATGAGTAATTCCTTTGCGTTCTGTTCCTCAGGCTCGTAAAAACGAGCTCGCTGTCGAGGATATGGACGGAGGCACTTTCACCATCAGCAACGGTGGCGTGTTTGGCTCCTTGTTTGGCACACCCATCATTAACCCCCCGCAGTCTGCCATCCTGGGCATGCATGGCATCTTTGACAGACCTGTGGCCGTCAATGGCAAGGTTAGATTTGTGATAACTGATGAAATACAGAGATCTTCTTTCTTTAAATTATAATCCTAGAATCAGTATACAGTTTTTCATATATAATATTTTTAAGACTATTAACTACTATCTGCTTTGGCAGGTTGAGATCCGGCCCATGATGTACGTGGCATTGACGTACGATCACCGACTCATTGACGGCAGAGAAGCCGTCACCTTTTTACGCAAGATCAAAGCGGTGGTGGAAGATCCAAGAGTCCTCCTCCTGGGAATGTGACGTTTCCGCCACTAAATTCTTATTTAAAGATACTCAGCTCCATAAAAATGAACTCCACATCACAGAAAACGCACAAAATAGCCTGTACAATTATTGTTTTTTACAAGTGTTGGTACTACAGGGGCGTACCGGGGTTGTGTTCCAATGCTCATTGCACTTAAATGCATGTTAATACCTGTAAAGTATCTGTCAAGTTGCCTAAATTGACGAAACTAAAAGTTTGCTACTTTGATCAGTATTTCTTTTACGACATTTGAATTAATCAAATGGAAATAACTTCAAAAACAAGACAAAACTCTGGCTTTAACTCCACATAAGCCTGTCTAAAGATGCGTTATGAAGCCTTCGGATGAATGAAGCAGTATGCAAACTCACTTTACTCTCATCACAGTTGTATAATCATAAAACAGAATGGCTTTTCCAGACAGCAGCTGCTTGCATAACATTTCCCCCCGCTTGTTAATTAGTGCTCTTGAGCCACTTTTTCCACAGTAGGGCCGAACAGGGATAATTCAGATTAGTTCAAGATGTTGATGTTAACACAGGTTTCACAGATTGCTTTGGTTAGACACTGTAACCGGCAACAGCCTGGGGAAAATGAGTCAGTAACCAGGAAACCAGGTCTTTGTATGGAACTTGTGTGTACAGCAGTGCCATGCCTTTAAGTCCACATCAACTCTCTGTTTGACTTGGTTTAATCATATTCCTGCCTGTCCTGTGTTGTATATAGCAATCTAGTATAAACTTGCCTCGCTCACTGTTGTCAAGGTTACATGCTCTGATCCAACTGTTATCAGTTATTTAGTAAAACAAACAAACATTTCATTTTTGTTTAGCAGAAACTGTACATAACAAAAACCTCATGCTTTTTTACATAGATACACATAATTTGTTACTTTATGAAAAATATGTTCGAAGTAAAGTTCAAAGTGCACAATTTGCAGGTTTTTATGCTGGAACATTCATTTTCATTGTCCGGTCTCGTATATGAAATGCTTCTACTTATTTAAAGAAACAATTTCAAACATTAAATCTCTTGATTTAAATGTACTGAAACTTGTCTCACACCTTTCTTCTTCATGTTCATACATAGATGCTCTATTCTCCTCATGTTATTTTGAAGAAGTCTCTGAAGAAGTCTAGTGAATTATCCTAACTTTACTCCTGATCTTTCAAGAAAAACTTGTCTTTTTGCAGATGAACTGGACATTACACATTCACATTCATCTCCTGGGAAGTCCTTGTCTCTTTAAAAGGTCTTGGAAAAGCAATGCCGGCAAAATAAAAGCAGAGCGCCGAGGCAATGGACGTCTTTGCGGCCGATCTTGGCTAAAACATTTTATCTCGTGCCAGATTCTGTTTCGCTCCCCGAATTCTCTGCCGCATGTGAGTTGTGTGCCAGCGATGGATCTTCAAAGCCTCATTAGCCAGCCTGCCGCTCAGCTCTTGAGAAGCTCCAAATAATAGGATCATCTCTGACAAAGTCTTGAGGGTTGCTTGGCCCTTTCTTCCACTTCACAAACACAGGCTCAAGTGTTTGCAGCTGTGTATGATACCTCTTCAGTATTTCTGTTTACTTTAATAATCACAGGGCACAATGGGTCCTAATGTACGTCTTTGTTTCTCTGCCAGCACCTACACAAATGTCTGAACAACACTGTTTGGAGGAAAAACACAGAATTCATTACGCGGGCACAAAAAACCAAAACATTACATTACCATGAGAATACTGGAGGTTCTAATGGGCCTGAATACAGCAAACAATGATACAAGAGCTCCTTTAATTTAATTATTTACTTTTATTACCGCTCAAGATTCCATTAGCGCTTTTGAGATCATGATAATTGGCAGCGTATGCCAGTGGGTGCATAGATATCTGAAGGGCCTGTTGGCAGGTTTTATGTTTCGTCTTCAAAATTTGGCCAAATCTGTGAATTTCCAATGGGACTGCTCAATAAGACGTGGGTTTCAAGTCTTTGTGTCCATTCAGATGAAAGATGGCCCATTAGAAATTGGCAGCTAGCTGTTTGTTTTGATTAAGCCACATCAGAGAGATAATTTACCTAAATTATTCTGTTATTTTTTTTCTCGCTTTCAAAACAAGCTCATTGTGTCAATACTGTTATATAAAGAATTATATTTTAGTCCAGCTGAAAAAGTACATTAAGAGAAATGTGTCCATTACTGGACAACTGATTTAAAAAACTGAGTACACTCTATGTACAGGTTTTTTGGGAGCAGTACTGCATAAAAGATTGAAGCACTTAAGATGTTTAGTTCAGTTTAGTTGTTTTTTTTTTCAGTTCATCCTCCAGTCTTATCAGCGAAACCTCTGATTGGTCCCAAATTCATTTAGCATCAATGAGCATGACAGAAAAACCAAACTGAGCCAGAATCATTTAGAACAAGAAGACAGTGTCCTGTAAAAAGGAGTGAAAGCCTGAAGCCCACAAAAGACCTGTGGCAAGTTCTTCATGTTGCTTGGAACAATCCAGCTGCCAAACACCAGATGCAGGTAAACTGTTTAATACAGTTTATGATTGTTGTGATTTTTTTCTAGGTTTTTTTTTAAGCAACCTCACAGTAATGCATAAAAAATCTACTCTTTCCTTTCTGCTGCTCCCTCCAGGGACCTCCACAGCTGATCCCTTACTCTCAGGTCCACATTCCTGCCTTTGCTACTCTCTCCTGCCTTCTAACACACTTCATGCCTTTGTTGCTCTTGTTCCTAAATGCTTTCACTTTGCAATAATACTGCTTATAGTTGATGGTGAAATATCTAGGAAGGAAGAAATTTCACAAACTGACAAGGGCATCCTGTTACAACACCACACTTGGATTCAGTGAGCTCTTTAGAACGACCCGTTCTTTCACACAGGTTTGCGAACGTAGACTGTAAGGCTGAGTGCTTGATTTCATGTGGAAAAGGACTGAAACCCCCCTTAAATTCAAAGACGAAGAGGTGTGGCCCAGTATTTTAGTCCCTATAGTTTGCATACTGAAGCATACAGATGGGCTCAAATTTGGATTCAGTCTGGATCTGGATTCTACAAAACCTGTTTCAGCAGCATTGATAATAAAACCCAGGTGTTGACATGGAAGTCAACATTCATGTTTAGGAAGATCCAGAAAGAGTGAAAGAAGCACCAGCCAAAACAGACGGTGGTTTGCTGACACCTGTAGCTCATCTCGTAGACAAATCTATGGAACTGTTACTCAAAGTTTCTTTGTAACACATGCCTGTTAAAAAACTAATAACTGGGGCTCCTTTCACTTAAAGTTTTCAAAACTATTCCCCAGGTTTCTCTCTAAAATTTGCTAAATCTCTGATAAAATATTCAAAAGAATAATGATAATTAAACTGTCAGTTTAAAGGGTGACACATCTTCTGATCACCCATAGTTGTATCACAAAAAGCCGTTTAATTGTGACACAAAAAACCGACGCAGATGAGACCGTGCGTTGTGTCATTGTCTCCTCTGTAGCTGCATCTGGAGCCACCTGACAAAAACCGATGGTGCTGCTCGATATCACACCTTGAGACAATTCAATTCTGCACACTCTTAATAATAATAGTAATCCCATTCGGCAGGGCCTGCATAAGTAATGCTCTGCATGCATATTCATAAGTGTACCGTTTCCTTTGCGGGCCATTTCATTCAAAGCTAACGAATGTGGCGAAACAACTGGCTCGCATCTGGCCCTATTCTTTGTGTCGCCTCTGTCCTTTGATATGGACCCCAGCTCTTTTCTTCTTCCTCCTCTTGTTCTGTTGTCATACCAGAAGATTATTTTGGATGGAGAGAATGAGGCAGAGGACCCCGCCGGCCGAGCCACAGCTCACAGCACTGAGGTTGGTGCAGCTGGTTGATGTCACAGGTTCAAGTGTACACACTGAAGTGGACAGATTTGAATTTAGCTAAAACTGTGAAAAAATTGTGAAACTGTGCTTTTAGTTGAAAGTTATATTAGAAATCAGTGAAGGAACTACTGCATTATTAAGGAGAAAATCAAGTATAAACTCCAACAACGTTTATTTAAAGATGTCATCAGCCTTCCTAGATCTTCCTGTTAGTGATACTCTGTTTCCACGTCTATGACAGCTCAGTCAGCTGACTGCAAAAACAAAGACATAGTTTAAAGAGAACCTGACATTAGATTTGTGGCTGACAGACAACGTTCTGAAGATATTTCTCACTTAGTAAGTGTTTAACTTGAAACACCCCAAATTACATTTAAAGGCTTACTTCACACCCCAGACTGTTTTTAAAATGGATGTATGGATGAAACAGGATGCAAAGCAGCTTAGCTAAAAACCTCACTGAACTCTGTGTTCAAATGAAGACAATAAAAATATTATTGAAAATACTGCGGGGTAAAAAAGCCTGAGTTAAGATGATTCTGTCAAACTTGGATTTCTAAATGAAAAGAACAAAAAATAAACTCTTTTTATTTAACCTCAGTGCTGTCCAGGTTTTAAAAAACCCAGGCAAATGAGAATAAATGAACTGAATTTGTTAAAGACATCATTAGCTGCTGTTTGCGTCTTTGCAGACTAACCTATACATTATGGTTGCCGTGCAGTTCTTGTCAAACTTCCTGACCAACCAGCCAAGCTGCCGTTGATCCAGAGGTATGTTAGCTTCCTGCATGTGTGACAAGTTCAATTTCCCAATCGCTCATTCACGCAAGAGTGGGAGCTACAACTTACTAAGTTAACATTCTGTCATAGATTTGTTATGGTTGCTCATGAGGTGCATTATTACATTATCACTGCAGCATGACAAACCTGACCTTTACAGCCTTCCTGAAGGCAGAGGTGGAGACTTTCATAGTTCCCTCTTTGTCCAGAGACTGGAAGAAATCCATGATGCTCTTATTTTGCTCTTCAAAGAACTTCTATGGAAAAAAATATATAGAGAGAGATCTCGTTTTACAGTTGGAAGCATGTTAAAGATGCTGCTAAGACTTCTGACGTATGAACTGAAAAAGCAGTAAGAATACAGAATAACTATCACAACTGCAATTTTATTGCTATTCCCATCACCAGTTTTCTCAGCCTTCTTGACAATGTACCTTAAAGATCCCAAGTGCCAATAAGTTCTTGGTGACGGAGGGCAGAATATAATACTGGAACCGCAGAGCAGGGCAGGTCACGCGGGTTTCTTCCAGCAGCTCCACAAAGGTCTCACACACAAGCACACTCTGCACTCACACAGTCACAGACATATTATGATTATATAATATTGTGATTGTGTTTCTAATTACTTTTGGAGGCTTGTGTACAAAAATGGCATTGTGACTGTTTGATTTAAAATCCACTGCGGTGGTGTACAGAGGCAAAATTACAACAAATGCGTCATTAACCAAAAACAGACTGTAAATTAAAACAGATACTACTTTTATTTACACCTCAGCTGTTTTGTGGCACTTACAGAAATATCGATCTCCGCCAGTGCTGATTTCATGTTGTTTTTAACCGTTCTGAGCAGCGTGAGCGCTCCGATTTTTGTTATGGGGTTGCGAGAGAGCTGAAACGCACACGCAAAGACCAAACATGATCTGAAATTCATAGGGTCCAATGACGTTAAAATCGTTACAATGAAGTATTGCTGCAGGAGTCTTTTACTCACTTTGAGAACCTCGAGGGTTTCGTTGGTGGCCAGGCCCTGGCAGAGCAGCCTTACAGCTTCATCATCCACACAGTTAATGCTGAGGTCCAGCAGCACAAGTGTGTCATTTTGTTGCAGCACTTCAGCCATCAGCTGTACCTCGGGACGGCCAAATCCACTGTTCGACAGCTGGAGCTGCTTTAGTGTTGCGTTTACCTGAGGAAAGAAAAGGGGGAGAGAAGGTCAGCAACGAGAGTTAACAAAACTCAACTCTTTGCTCGAGTGTGTCATTTTAGTCACCTTTAGACCAGCAATCAGAGCTGCACTGCCACGTATAAGAAGGTGATTCCAGCTCAGATTTAGGACTTCAATACCGATGTTCTCTGCTACAAGGAAGTGAAATACACATTTTTACAAAGTCACGATACATTTGAGACTAATCTACAAGCTACATGTAAAATTTTCTCAAGTTCAAGAAATACTTTAGGAATACTTAATACTTAATACTATTAAGTAATATATCAGTGGGTCACATTTCTCTTTTATAGGTCTGCTTGTTTGTTTTCATAATTACTTTAGTTTAGAAAGTCTGTACAGCAGCCAATCCAGGACTTCAAACTGCTGAGACCCAAATCTGAAAATCAAATGCTGCCCAACCAAAGTACATCTGATCATCACACGGACCTAAGATGAAGTATATAGTATTTAGTTCTTTATGTTTTGTTGATGCATTTTGATCGCCTGATGTTTTGCTCTGCTGGCTTTACTTATACTACCAGACAGCCATTGCTTCAGTTTTATTTCTTCCCTAATGCTGACGAGATATAAGTTCAAGTTCGAGTTCAAGACCAAAAACAGTCAGAAAATTAAAAATGTGTTATTTTAAAATCCCCTTTTTTTGGTTTCAGTTTTATTTCTTATTTAAATAGGAGCTGTATGTATGTAAATGTATGTAATGTATGTAAATATATAATGTGACTTTTTAGTTGAATAACCTTGTTGTTGAATTGTGCTATATAAATAAACTTGCCTTGCCTTAACATCACAAAATGAACCACCTGCATTACTTCCACAGCCCACCAGGAGGCTACAACACCCACTTTGAGAATCAATGCTGTGCAGCAGAATTTGTCTTTTTCTCTAAAATGCTTAAACTACTACAGTGATATAGTATAATATCATAAGGGCACACTGACTATATTTCATAATGGAAGGAAACTCAACAACAAAAACAATAATGATCAAACAGCCTTCACAGTATATCTACCAAATAAGAAGCTATAATCCTCAGCTTTTTAGCAACTTTCTTTCCTTGACTCTCATTGCATGATCTATAATATTCTTTGTTATCATTACAGAGGTGTCCTCCCACATGAAGGTTTATTTATACGGTCCAAAACTGCCTCAAGATACTTCCTATCTTCACAGAAACAGGGAGGGGGTAGCCATCAGTGGCAACTGATTGAGGGTGATGGAAGAGAGAGCACAACTCTCACAAGAGAGAAGGCCGAATCTAATGACATGCTGAGTGCTGACAAGGTGAGCAGAGAGGAAATGCTCAGTGAATCACAGGAAGTCGCACAGCAGTTTGTGCCTATAACAAGTAACTAAGGGATCCTTCTGAGTCACCTGATTCAGCCCTAACTATAAACTTCATCAAAAAGGAAAGTTTTGAGTCAAATCGTAAAAGCAGAGAAACACCAGAGAGTGAAGAGTGAAGTTCTCTATTAGGACAATTATGGTACTACAAGGTCCATATTGTCCTAATATGGCCTGATTATGCAGAGAGAGAGAAATTTACAGCTGGATGTTCCAAACTGAGGATAGCTTGTTTCTACCCTAAGGCTTAAAGCCCTATTCCAAAATTGTCAAAAGCTGCTTCATCATTAGAATTTCTAATTTACGAAAAATAAAAGTAAAGCTTTGCATTAATTTGAAGGATCTAATGTGAACAGAAATAGAGATGATCTGTACCTAACATGACACCCAGGTCTTCTCCTCCTGCATCGCAGATGCGGTTGTAACTGAGGTCAAGCTCTTTGACTGCAAAATCATGCTGTTAGATAAGAAAGAAAATTCTGAATTGCAGCTTAAAGCACATATAGACGTGACACATATAGACATGTGTAATTCATTACGTATGCGGCATTCGGCAGTCTGCACTCACCTTTAATGCTTCTGCCAAGCATTTAGCTGCAGCGTCACTAAAGTCATTTTCTAAGAGAACAAAGGGAAATGAGTGAATTACCTTCTTCATTTCGCTGCTGTATTACAGTGATAGACAGGAGTTCACGTCAGCAGCTTAAGACTTGGCTGAGCACCTGAGAGGTTGATGGATTTGAGCTTAAGATTGCCTGACAGCATTTTGGAGATAACCTCCGCTCCTTTAAGGCCCAGCTTGTTGTCAGAAAGATTCTGAAGAAAAGATTTATTTTAAAATAACATTAATGCCATTTCTCTTGCACATACAGCAAGATGATTACATCTAGACCTAACAAAACTGAAGTTTTGAATGTGATGTTTTTAAAGTTGTTACTAGACTCTGAATGCTGATGTTTTCACAAAGCATCGTCATCAGATACTGTGTCCCTTCAGCCTGAAGTAAGTTCCCTTTCAACTCGAGGTGGGTGACTACACCGTGACTCTAAAACATTAAAAAATAAATTAATAAAAAATGATACAATATTGTTTAAAAAGTACAAAC
Organism: Pelmatolapia mariae; assembly: GCF_036321145.2. Lineage (NCBI taxonomy): Eukaryota > Metazoa > Chordata > Actinopteri > Cichliformes > Cichlidae > Pelmatolapia > Pelmatolapia mariae. Next base: position 11,465,638 of record NC_086240.1, read on the forward strand.
TCATTTGAAATATGTTACAGACTCATTACATGACCAGAACTTGATCCAGCATGGCCTACACCATCTTAATTTGGGGATTGCATGAATAGCTAGAATAAAGGATTACTTTCAGAAGGATAGCTAGAGCTTTGGCCCCCAGAGGTCCCAGCCCATAGTAATTCAGGTCTAGAATAGCATCATCCAAGTGGCGGAGGATGTAGGAAACAGGAACGGCTCCTGTCTGCTTGCAGGCCTTTAGGTACACCTCTCCTGGGGACAAATTCAATCTCCTGCTGGAGGTGAAAACTGAAATGAAAATAAGAAGACGTGACGGGTAAATAAAAAAAACACATCTACTATTACGGAATTGTTTTGCTCCATGAACATACTATCGTCTTCCAGGTCAGTGCTGCATTCATCATCACTGTGCCCTGCTTGGCCCTTAGTGAACTTGATTTCCTCCTGGGATCCTCTGGACAGGACTGACTGAACAGAGGGCTGCTGCTTTTCCTCTTGTGAATTGGACTGAAAATCCACACTGTCTTCATGAATGTTATTCATCACGGTATGAGATCCTGACAAACTCAAGTGTATGTTTGGAAGACAACATAAGAGGAGCAGACAGGTAGGATTCACTGCTGCAGGCTATTAGACTGTTTAAGCAACACTGTGTATTTTTTTTAAACTCCTGTGCACTGCCACTTTTTAGGCATTAGCATCTATATGAGTGCAAAGAGCTGCACATGAAAGTTTTTACGCTGAATTTATTAGGGATGTGCATGATTTACAAATATTCAGATGAGTTCTATTTAACTGCCCTACAATAAAAGAAGAAAATGTGATCAACTATGCAAAGTACCCAGACTCGACCGACAAAGTGAGATGAAAGTCTAAACATGTACAGATATTGACAACTGTCAGAAAGGTTATGTGTGGCACCCCTTTAAAAATATATAAAAATGGGGCACAATTAAAGCTACCGAGAGTCTACCACCACTATCCACAGTAGCAGAGAGCACACTGGGCAGTGGGCAATCTTTAGACAACAGTCATCAGTGAAAACTGAACTTGATCTTGAAATATCTTTGCTTGAAAAACCCACTCCTGGTATTTCCATCAGCTTAAATATTCAGACTTCCTGTCTTCCCCAACATTTAAAAATCCTGGAAACGCCCCTGGCTATGCACTACTTCCATGAGCAATGTGAACCTGATAGAGAAAACTGCAGAAACAACACACGGATAGTTTTACATGAAGTTTAAAGATCTACTGAACTTAACATGACTTACTTTACAGCGCATTTATTTAACAGTGAGGTAGAAGAAGAGCTGCCAGCTAACTAGCTACCTAGCTACTACTGCATTTTATCAAGCAGTTAACAGTTAGACCAGCAGAAGAGGGGAAACACTGTTTTATTCGGAATTAAAACAAATATTTATTTTTTATATAAAATCCTATTTGTCAGACCTTTATTGTTGTTCATAGCAGAGGAATAATCCGCCTACCTGGGAAAAATTTGTCGTTTTCTAGTGTTAACAAGATGATCCAACGGCTGATCAGGAGAAGGAAAGTTATGATAGATCCGAGGGCGGCCGGAAAATTATCGATAAAAACAAATGAAGCACACTGGAAACGGCCATTTCCATCTTTAAAAAAATAAATAAAGAAACAAAAGTACCCTATATCAATTAATAATGGTTTAAAGTATGGTAATAGTGAAGACTTTGATTCGTTTATAAAGATAAGCACTAGATGGCGCTGTTCACCGTAATCCCTATCGAGATGAGACCGGATGTGGTTGTAACGTGGGAGAGACCAATGACTGTATAAAGCACTCCTTTATACAGTCACCGGGAAAGACTACCAATTCTACCAAATGGGGTAAAATATAACCACAAATATGAGTTGTTCTTTTATTGCAATAATCTCCCACACCCTTTTTTAAAACATACGGCACATTGTGACGTCGACGTGTTTTTGCTTCTTATTACTAATTGTTAACACTTAAGTGCAAAGGCTGTAGGAAAGGATCACCACGTATTTGACTCTAATGTTCTCACAGAGCTTTGATTTGATTTTGTTTATAGTAGACACGCATGTGGGTACTTTGTTTCAAATTTGAGAAGTTTAGCTCAGAACAATACAGGCAAAATGTTACAAACATACTCCTGTCATTTGGTACAGCCTCTGTAGCAAAGAAAAACTTGTTAACAATTTATTTGTCAAATTATAAACACTTGAGGTTTTATTTATTTTGTAGCTCATACCAGCAGGTTTTAAAGGGAATTCTTTCTGATTTTCATCTATAGTGTTTTGGAAAAGTCTTGAGCCACTCCTCATCTCCTCATTTAATGCTTCCAAGGAGCCAGACTCGTCATTTTTAATCTGGTCTTGAGCAATATTTCTTCAGGCTTTCTGGAGATCTTTCATTGTTTGGCTGCTTTTAAACTCATTCTTAGTCCAGTCCTTCCACCGGACATTTTCAGAAGAACAGAAGAATTCTTTTAGGTTTGTTAAGGTACTTAAACAAACAAACAAACAAAACAACAACAAAAACCCTACCTAACCAACTACTTCGAGAGATGAACCAGTGTTGTGTTTACATATAACAGACAACTTAGCAAATATTCCATTTTAATGTTATCTTTAGGCACTTGGTTATTAGCAACCTGACAGGCGTAACCACCAACAAGGCAATTCCCAAAGAGCTATCAACTTTATCTTGGCATGGTGTGCAGTGCTGAGAAGTGGAGGACAAAAGAAGTAGCAGGCCTTAAAAAAACCTATCTACAACATATAAACAGTATCTGAAAGTCGTGTCTTTAGGAAATAAGAAAGAAAAATCACACAAAGACCTGACACAGGACCTGAGAGATGCACCTGAACCTTCAGTCGATACATTACTGTTCACTGAAGACTCATCACATCACACATGGTTTCAGTGGACGAGAGGTACAGCAGTAAGTGTCCACAGCCACGTGTAAAGCAAAGTGGAGTCTATCGTGGTTTGGGGCTGCATTTCAGCCAGTGGTTTTGGGGAGCTTGTCAAAATTAATGAAATTATAAACGTAAAAAGATTTTGATCCACCATGCAATGCAACCTATATAAAGTATGTGACTGGCAATGGCTTAATTTTTCAGCATGACCAATGATCCATGTATATTTGAATATGTTTAATGCATCGCTGCAACCATTTTGTTTTCTTAGGAAAATATAAAGAAATCAGGGGTCACTCGAGACCTTTGCACAGTATTGTACATTATAATTGGAAGAGAAAGGGATTATCAGGGAAATCCTCAAAATGTATAACGATTTTTGTCCTGCTGTTCATGATCAAATGGTAAATGTCAATACTTCAGTGCAACTTTAACTCAAAGTCACAGGGCAAAGTTTGAATTTAGTTGAGCCTCCACCAATAAGTCAAATTGCAGTTCAGATCCATGTCTATCCAGACTTGACATTTTACATGACAAATGTCATCGCCTTATCTTTTTATCCTGTGTAAAATGTCATCGTCATGAGGTTAGAGTGATTGATATTTGACTGTGGACTCTTGTGCACTAAAGAACTCGTGATAAATCTCTGTGTAACCATGGATAAGGATTAGTTTCATTGACCACATTAAAGCTGTAACTAAATCTGCTTTTTGGCATCTCAGAAATGTAAGTGAGAGATTATGTGTCCCAGCAAGAGCTAGAGAAGCCCATTCATGATTTCACTTCTTTCCTAGTCAGTTCGTTCTTTAGTTGAAGTCAACATTTTCTCAAGGCAATATGTCACAGTGTCCTTTCCTCTCTGACCATGAAAATCGAATTAGCTCATCCTTGAGCTCAACTGCATATTTGTGCTAAATTTAAAGAAATATCTTCCAAGTATTTGTGAGGTATCATATTCACAAGAAAGAGTCAGTTCTAATAAATATAGTAATAAAATACATGTTCCAATAAACACCAGACTTGTAAACAGTAATAAAGTACTAGGATAAATTCTACAATGAAGAGGCAGCCAGTGATCATCAGCAGGTACTGGGGCGCCTGCGATCGGGTTAGTTCTGTGCCGTCTGTCGGCGTCTGTCATTTCTCCCGGTGAGCCGTGAACAAAGGCATCTACATTAATCAAGGCTTGAAGAAATATAAGCATGAGTGACCTTTTCAGAGTTGTGCAAACAAAAGTAAAGCCCTGACTTTGGCAATATACTGAAGAATAGCGCTGAAGAAAAAACTTGATTGCACAACATTTGGCATTCTGTAATTCTAGTGTCACGACCGGCTGGTGCAAATTCAACTTCAGTAGAGAGAGAACAAGCAATATTGCATTTTTACAGGCATAACATAATGGAAGGAAAACATAAATAAATAAAAGGTCTTTCTTGTAGTTAGAAAATAAAATTTAATCTATTCAGGATATCAGTTTATACATAAAGAGAGATGCAGAACAGACACTGAAATACTGCTCAGCTGAGGAGCCTCTACTCCTTTTCACAGCTGTTTGACAGCGCAACATGACAGACTGCAAAGACTGAAAGACAAATCACATCAAGTGATTCACAAGCATTTCATATATGTTTATGTATAGAAAGCAGTATAAAACAAGTACAATAATGGACAGACAACAAGTCCAAAAAATAAGGGTGTAAACATTTTGTGTATATGTGCTTTTCATGACGCCAGCGTCACCACAAATCGGATCAACCGGTAACTGCCATCGTCGAGGCAGAGTATAGAAATAAACATTGAAAAAAACAAAAAACCTCTACTCCATTTGGTGTATCTGTAATGAGTATTTTATCCTAATAACTCTACACCTGTATATTTCAGCTAGCATACATTAGGAAAACTGCAGAACACTGCACTGAAACAATGCCACACAATCTACGCAGGGCTTTTGTAACAGAGCACCATAGTGATATTAGTGTGTTTCCTCAGCGCTGTTTCCAGTCATACTCTACGGTTTCCATTGGTCCCTTTTTTGTAGAGATGGTTGAAGTAACAACGAGGCACAGCGGGTATCAACAACAACACTTAATGTGGAGATGAACCTGGGTATTTCCAGTCTTCCAATGGACAGAGCCAGCTCGTGTAGCAGTACTGAGGAAGCCCCACAACCTCAGATCTTTGGGCAAAGTCTCCAAAAGTCTCCAGCTTGGAGCTCAAGTGCTTCTTTAGAAATGTATTGCCAGTTATGTTAACATATAAACGGCAGCCACGGTGGTGCTAGTTTGGGCTTCAGGAACTTCCCTGGTTTCTATTTTTTCACTTGGTTTCAGAGGACAGCTGCTCCAGCAGTGGGTTAGCCTCGCTCTCAGGTGTTTTGACGCTGTCGGTCCTCACGATGCATGTCGGCCGGTGGAGATTGAGCATCACCATTAGCTGCTGCCTCTCCAGACGGAGCTCCTCGATCTGGGCTTTCAGCTCAGAGTTCACCATTTCCAGACGCTCCGATTCCTGGACAAAGGCATTCAATTAGTACATACTACTGGAAAAACACCTCACAGAGGACAATCTTACGCTTAAAGACTTGATATTGAAATTTCAGGACAAAAACTAATCTGACCACAAACATGAATAAGTGGTTTGAGATCATGAAAAATGATTTTGTTCCGCTCTTCAGCGTGCAGTGCTGAATCATGGACTCACCCTTTGAAGGAAGTCAGTCCGTTCCTTCTTTTTGTTTCGGCATCGTGCTGCAGCTACTTTGTTTTTCTCTCGTCTTCGTTTCCTCCTTTCTTCATCTTCATCCATCTGCAAATACAAAGTATCATTAATATTAAAGCAGAAGAGGTAAATTACATTTTACTGTTCTTATTTTTCCATCTCAATCACAGGTTGTACAAAAAAGTGGACACAGCCACCCTGAGGTTACCCCTTGGCTTACTTTTTGAAGCCATGAGTTTGACACTTTGGCTGCTACCATGCCTTCTGTTTTTGTGACCATACTTAGGTGACAGACAAAAATGACTCTTGATGATAAAACGATAAAGCCTGACCTGATCGGCTAATACTCCCATGACATTCACGTTTCACACACTCTATTTCCTCTTTTCTCTTCCTCCTCACCTCTGTCTTGATGGCCAACGGCCGCTTCCCCAGCCTGCCCAGGAAGTGCAGCGGAGACAGCATGGTGCCCAGCTGGCGGAAGTCAGCCAGCTTGAGTTGATCGGTGAGCGTGGTGGCCGAGATGCCCGCCAGTGGGCCCAGACTGGGAAGGGAGCCCGCCGCCAGCGAAGGGTCAGGTATCTGTCCCGGCATCATGTCCAACCCGGCCACCACCGCCGCTGTGGGAGGGGAGGGGAAGAGGCGAGGGGGTAAAGAGAGGAAGGAAAAGAGAAAAGAGGAAGAGGGGGATGATTAGGATGAGAGTCAAGCCTAAAAACAACTCGCTGACAGTGAAAATTCAGCTTTTTTTTCCTCCACCACAGAGAGAAGCATAGTGCACACACCTATTTTAAATACTTGAGTCTGTAAATCTTCAGTTCTAAAAGAAGAAATAATGAAATTAATTTAAAAAAAAAATTTTAAGACTTCATGATGCCAATACTAATATTTTTTCTATTTAATCATAATGCTTTGTTATCAATTTCTGCTCACTTTCACAAAGGAAAAGAAATATTGATTATAAATACTAACTTAATTTTTTTTAAGTCTTCCAGCCCGCTACCTTATATCTGATCTATCCTTGCATCTGTACTGATAGCTACGGTTTTGTTCATACCAAAAACCATGTCACGGGTGCATGCATTTTTCTTTGGATTTTTTTTTCTGTTTTCTGACTCTGTTATGATAACATAAACATTTATACTTATTATACTGCAGCCATCTGACAGCATCTTTTGTCTTATTATGATGTTATACATGATGTTATGCTTGCCTTTGACACACACACTCGTTTTTCACCATTTTTTGTCTATGTCATCAAATATCTTTGTAAATACTGGCTGCTGTTTCTAAGAATGATTTCAAAAGTTGACTGTGTTGACAGCTGTGTTATCTTTTCAGTAGGCAGCCGGTGAAGAAAAGAAAAAAAAAAGAAAACACAAAAACCCAAACACACTCACACACACACACACACGCACACACACAGACAGTGTTAGCAGCGACACACTCATTGCTGTAGCTTCACATGCAAAAGGAAGCCACGAATAAAGCTTTTCAAAAAGCTTTTAAAGCTTTTTGATCTAAAACACAGATCTATCTTATCTTAACTATCGTCTTTTACCTTCAGATAATTTACAAAGAAGTTTTGATCTCTGTTCATTTTTTTTTTTTTTTGTTTCCTCATGAAAAGGTTTTAAAAGTTATCAAAAGCATTTGTGCCAAAACAGAGCTGGGTAACACTCATGCATTCCATCACCACCCCTCTTCCAACAATTTGGGGTATTTTAGAGGGTCTGACCACAGTACTTTTTAATGTAATCAGGCAGGAATGAAGGACAGAGGAGAAAAAGCAGCATTCATGCAGGCATAAAGGAAGTGGCTGGAGAATTAAGACGTCTCTCTAATTACTGTAAGGCAGAGAGTTGGAAAACTTCTGATGGCCAAATAAAAAACAAATGTTCCAGATGAGAACAGTGTAACATGAACCGACTCTACCCTGTCCATCCCTGCGATCTCTGAGGAGAGACAGACTGAGACCCACTGACTTTACTCTTACTGTTCCGCATTCGAGCAGAAAATAAAGGCACCGAAAAAAATGGCAATTGTAAGCAAAACACTGGCAGACTATTTCACCTTTTCAGAGGGAATTACAAGTAGATATAATCTATTTGACTAAATTCCTGCACACCTGATACTTCAACTTCTTTGGGTACACTGACAAAACATAGGCTCAACAGCCAAACTTGCAAATGGTATCAGATGGTATCAATGCAACTTTGACGTTAACAGTTTAATTCACATTTGCTTCTTCGGCATTCAGCCGTAGCCGAACCTCCACAGGTTAGGCACCAACTGAACAAAGCACCTCTCACACCAAACCAACAAAGACGTGTATTGTGAAGTGCTACAAAAACAGCTAACTTTGCTGGTGGGTAACTAGCTGACAGGCTGACTGTATTTAAAGTTAAAGTAGTTAAAGTTTTTCTTTCATTGCTACCCCTTTTTCGCTGGGCTGAAAGACTTTCTCTATTACAAAGGCCATGGAAGAGGTAATGAAAAAAGCAGGGTTATGTAACTCTATTCTAATGTACTCCACCCTGTGCATGGGCTGGTCCCAAAGTGTTTTTACAGGCACACTAGAGTTTACTGTCGTGCATGGCGGAGACCAAATCCAACAATCAATATGGAACCTCTGAGATATATATGAACTAAATAAAACAAATTATTTTGTCTGTCTAATTTGCACTAGAATTCATTCATTTAACCATCTGCATCAAGTGTGGCGCAGAGGTCAGGTCTAAAGTAGCCCTATAACCATACATTTGTTAAGCTAAAACTTCAGATCATATTTAAACTAAAGATGCAGTGCACGCACAGTAAAAATAAGCTAATCTTGCTAATTCTTTTGATTTGTCAGAAGTCTGCATTATGTATTAAACCCAAGGACAAGTTGATGTGTGGAGCCAGTCCCTCATGAGGCATTTTATTACTTAAATCCCAACTGCCCCCTCTCTCTCGCCCTATGTATACTCCCATTTACACTGCACTTGGCAGCAGCCTGTTGTTTTTGCTGGAGAGGAAAGGAACAAGACAGCCCTGGTTTAAGAAAAAAAACCCTCAGACAAAATTCCTCCTCTCTGAAACTCACAGGAGTGCTGTAGTGGAGTGGAGGGTGCCAAGGCCAACTCGTTCTAAAGAAAGGCTGTCTAAGAACAAGGAAATGCAGACAATAGTAGCGCTGCACAGCTAGTTGCTGATCAATAACTTTAATGGAATTCAAAAGATGGGATCCAAACTAAATTCCGGATTGAGAGGAAAGCCACAAGAACTGAAGCTTCTTTTAGGAATTACTGAGCAAACTGCTCTGAGAGCCAAAATAGAGTCTAATATCAAAGTTGGCCAGACACTCAGGATTGGTTTACAGACTCAAATTAGGCTCCAACCTGGACAAACAATTTTTCAAGGGAAGCTGACATTGAAGAAAATATGTTAATTCAACTATAATCTTATTTTATGTCGATTAGACTGGCTCAACACACCCTAGTGTAACCAAACTCTGCACTGTTAGATACGTTACAAGGAAAATCCCCCATTCCTCAGTACGGCGTGTTGAAACATGCAGCTGAAGTCAGCTCTTATATAGACATACACATGCGCTGATTATATAAACTTAAATAAATCTCACATTTGACCGCACAACATGAGATCGTACAAATCAAAAGTGTGCAGAGACAGTTTTTGCCAGCAGCCTCTAGAACAAAGGTGAAATGATGCATAAAAGAAGATGACTATCAGTAGGAGACATGAAAGTTGAGTTATACACCATTCCACACAATTAAGCTCCACTGTAAACTCTAACACATAACAGGCACTCAATGTGTCTCGGTTCTGAGTTAAACATGACTTTTAAGTTGAGCTGAGTAGAAAGTTTGTTGTGTTTAATCTGTTCCGTCTGCCACACAAGTGTCTAAAAAAAATCCCCTTTTGCAAATTCAACACCCATTCAAGCCTTAAGACATGAAACCTCACAGAAGCTTCATCTGTACAACACAGGGAAAGTTTGCTGATGCATGTCTTGCGGGGTGTAATTATACATAAAAGCATGAGTCAAAGTGAATTTTACATTTTTCAAAAAAAAAGGGTACTTTTCTCCTTTTCTTCTGTCAGCAGCAGCCTGCAGCCGAAGATTAGTGGTCAGTGTTTGATGATGCAACGGCCTTACTGTGCTTTTGCAGTCGAGCAGAAAAGCCAGTGCCACAGCTTTTAGGTCCACAGCAACCTCGGACAAAGACACCTACACAACACCAGCAGCAGTGTGGGCACCGCTAGCTCACTGAGGGGACATGAGCTGAAGCCAAGGGCGGTGAACGGAAACATCACGTATTAGCTATGAAATATAGGTTCTGGCATTAGCCCAGAGCCAATCTAACTGCATGCGAGTTAGCTGAAGGTGTGTGCGTGCTCACGTCTTTAGCTAAGCCAAATGTGTCCATTTCCTGAAAGCAATTAGAAGTACCAAAGAATTCAGGCTCTTATAGACCAGCAGCATGACTGGAGGCCCCGTTATCCTCATTCTTTTTAAAGACTGGCTGAGATGGTCAGTTCGAGGATACAGGGGTTTTCATAGGCTACTCATTACCTGTACATAATACTGCAACCATTATGGCAACTGAAAACAGAAGTCAAAACTGCTTGCATTACGGGAAAGACCTGCATGCTTCCCTTGATGCCATTTTACCACCATTTGTCAGCACACTATTAGAGTCTAATTTTGGATTAATAAGGCGTTGCACGGGCCACACACACCAGTATCTTGCAAAAGTGCTTCTACAGCTCCAAACTCAACATGAGCCCTGAAAATGAGCAATGAGCATAGAGGCTGTGGCCAAGGAACACTCTCTCAATCTCCGGCCAAGGTCTAGGAGATCATCATTACCGTCTGCACTCAGTCAGGCTGTGTGTTGAGTTACAGCCTTTCGCAATCCTCTGAGGAAACCAGGGAATTTGGCACCAGCTTTCCTCAAGAACAGGACAGTCCAAATATACAGTGTCAACATTCCTCCAAGCCCTCATTATATTTTCATTGGAGGGACAGGACAAGACGCAGACATGGGATTAATAGGTGCTGGTCCGATGGAAGATGAGTGGAAGTGATTTTTTTTTTTTTGGGGGGGGGGGGGGGGGGGGGGATTCTTGTGGGTTAAATAGCTGCCACAGACAAAATTAACTTTACCAGAAATTCCTCTTATGGAATTGACTTAATACTCCCAAAGCAATTCAGTTCACAGTTAGTAATAGCAATACTTTTCCTTTACAGTTTGGAGTGAGTGGGATGGAGTGCAGCACATGCAGAGCTTATCTTTTGTTGAAATTACACAAGAGAAGCCCATTTAACTGCTACATTTTATTGCAGACTTTGACCTGAGAATGACATTTTTTCCAGGCAAATCCAAACACTAAACACCTGCAGATATGCACAAAGCATGCAGGCTGTGGCTGCCATCATTCAAACATTAGTATGTGATCTTTGGCCGTGTTCCTGCTTGGCCTGCTTCGTGCCATTCAAACAGTCGCACATCTATATTCTGCATCTGGGTGGTCCTGGTCGAGTTATTATAACGTTACTATTTTTCCTCCATGCTGTAAGTCAAGATTAGACTGTGCATGGCACGAAGCTTAGGCTTGGCTCAGACACGGATTAAAGGAGTCAAAATGCAAAATGCTGGCAAAAGCCTTTTTAAACGTATGGATTTCACATCTATGACAAATCCAAGACAAGTCCTGTGCAATCTCTGACAACATGATATTGGCCAACCAAGTCCAGAAAATTAGATTTAATGCTGCCTGTTGAAACAATCTCAGTTCTTATGTAACGTGTGGTTGTCACTTTAATGAGGTTTCATACTTTGTCCTCTAGTGTTTCCTCATCCGCCTCATGTCAAGCAGACACTTGTACAGTGCAGACACTGGAGCGATCAAACAAGCCATTCTGTGCTTTTATTCCTCTCAAAGACTAGAAGCTAAAAGGTTCATGTTTAGCTCCACATTTAACACAAGGGGTTCCATTAATCTTTTTATTTATTTATTATTTTTTAAGGGTCCTTTTATAAGAAACACCAGTGTTTCTTTCAGTTACACCTTTGGACATGTGGCTGTTTGCTTCCACAGTCTGCATCTAGTCTCCTTGGCAAAAAGGTTTTTACAAACCATGTGGAAAGGCTTATGGGGGACTACAATGTGATACTGATAATGTGATACCCATAGCAGTGAATGGCTGCTCCCCCAGCATTTTAGTATTAGCACCACTGAGCCTGGCTGTTGCATAGTTGGCTCGCTCGCCTGCAATGCGTCTGCTGTCTATTGAGTGTACTGAGGTGCAGCTTGGCAATTCTAGCTCTCCAGAGAGACACTGGAAGGCATTTCTACTTAAAATAAACTCTGTGCGCCCACGTCCAGCCTCACAGCCCCGTCGGCCCCGCGTTGCCTGTCGGCTCGCCAGCCCTTCCCCATTAATCCACTGCAGCGTTCCATTTATGCAGAAACCATCCTACGGATGTGCCCAGGCAGGCGCTGGGGCATTTAAACCCTCTGCAACATGCTCATTCACTTAGACCCACACAAACACAGACACAGACACAAAGGAAGCATACAGTATATAAAGAGCACACACAAATAGTTTCCCCTGCGTGGCATATAGCTGTACGCTGCACCCGCTGAACGGTATGCACGTCCATATAGGAAAAAGCTGCACCTATGAACTTACAAGTGACAACCATCCCCTACCAATCATTTTTCCAATTCCACAATTGGCCTCTAACCTTGAGGTCAACAAGGGCAGATAAGCTGGCCTGGATACAGTTACATATATAACTGTAAATCTTTTTATAAGAAGTTGATAAGGGCGTGTTTTTCAGTAGCTCACACCATCAGCAAGAGGAAAACAAACAGTCGCTGTAGTAAAAAAAAAAAAAAAGTCAAGGGCTGGAGTATGTTTATCTGATATGCAAATATACATCTAAGCACCACAAGCGCACGCGCGCACACACACACACACACAACCCCCACCCCCCTACACACAAACAGAGTTTCCTCTCAGCTCCCAGAAAACTACACTCAAGCATTTGGGGGCCAAAGCAAAGACTACAAATGTAAGCCAATATGAACACACATTCTTGGCTGTACTCGCATGCTCCCAAAGAAATCTCACACTTCATTTGCATTACTTATATTTCACGGTGAGCTAACAGCACCAAGATATTTTCTTCTCAAGAGAGCATCTCTGATTAATCGCATCTGCAACTTTGTTTGGAAAGTTTTACAATCTCCAGTGGACCCATTATTTTGTTGTTAAAATGTCATGTTAAAGACAGTTTTTAAGGATCAGACAAAAAAAACCCTTTTCTCTCGTTTTCCCCGTTTTGTTTCTGTTTTATGTTATTATAATGTAATAACTTTAGGGCTGTCAAACCAAACAGGAATAAAATAAATAATGGGTGTTAATTCTGCAGACCTGACCTGCACGTCTTACCTTACAGCTCCCTGCAAAATTTTTGCATGGAGAAGCTGGACTGGACTAAGAGTCCGATATTAACGCTAATGCACAGAAAGACTGTACAAAAACTTTTCAGACACATGTTTGTTGAAAGTGAAAGGGTACAGCCTTGCAGAGCCATGTAGCTCGCTGCACCAGGCTAGCGTAGCTAGCGGTTAACTTTGAAACTCTCAATGAGTGTAAGCCGTTGCATAACTGTCTTCAGAAAGCTAACCGACGCTTGAGTTTAGCAACACAGAAAGGAAGAATCCCGAGATGAAAATACACCCTGACACAAGCGGGCTATAATTTAGCTAACGAGGCTGTAAATAACGAGCTATAAAGCGACAGTTGCTACAACAGTTGTAACAACAACGGGCTTAATGGTTGCGGACGCAACAAATTGACTTCTGCGGTAGGAGCACGGAAAACTTTAAAACTGTAAGGAAACTAGGACTTTCTCGAGCAGCTGAGTGACAGTAGGTTTTAATATAGGAATACATACATAAATGTCTCACGGGAATTTGTAATACATACCGAGGAAAAAATACACCGTGGTAAATGTCTACAACGTAGTGAAAAAAGTGTGAGAAAAATGCAAAAACACGAAGCCTGGCATTTTAGCTAAATACGAACACAGAAACAAAGACTAGGAGGCAACGGCAGCACATATCTCGACGCTTCGCTAACACACTTACCTGTTGTAGGTCCCAAAAAATCCGCAGTATTAGAAGGACCGTGTGGGAGTCAGGAGTCGGATGTGGGGTTTTGGGACTAAGTGAGGTCGTTGCATCAGCCCGTTTAAGTACTGAACTCGGCTCAGGAATGCGGAACTGCTGCGTCAGACGTAAGCATGGATGAAAATAGGAGGACGACTGAGGCCCCGCCCATAGCAACAAGAAAACATACACAGACTGCGGAGAGGAAAGTTTCAGCCCGGGGGACACGGAGAGAAAGAGATACGCACTCCCGGGTAAATACACGTCTGCCACGGCAATAAACGAGTCAATAAATAAAATTGTGACTGTAAACACACCGCACTCATCTTAGCTGCGGGTGTTTGGCACTGCCAACAACAAAAATATAGACTACCAGTGCAAGTAGTAAGTTATTTATAGCCTATAATAAAAAGGTTCTGTTGAAATGTGACAGTTTTTATCAACTATATCAGCACGTGCAGCGCTAACAAGTCACACACAAAGACATTTTCATAGTCATTGTTAATTTAAGACAGGGGGTGTCAAACATAAGGCCCAGGGGGCCAGAGACTGCCTGTGCAAAGACTTCAGTCCCGCCTACTGGATGGCTTTGAACAGTGTGAAGGAGATCACAAACTTTGCACTTTTAACTTTATTTTAGTACGTTTTACAGCTTTTCCTATTAATAACGACCCCACCCATGGCCATTCAGACTGGCCTGAGTAATTAAGCAATAGAATTACTAGATATAATAATAGAATAATACAATTAAAAGATAAAGTTAGATTTTTATAGTACCATCTGCTTTTTTTGTAAATTAACAAAAAAAAAACAAACATTTTTTATATAATTACAGGACAGTCTGGCCAAATTACAGAACCTTCTATCTTTCATTTATTTCTTATAATTTAAGTCCATATAGTTGTGCTGACAGATATACTACAGTAGCATTTCTTTTTCAGGAAGAAAACTGTGACCTGCTGTTAAAATCACACTTGTTTTTCTCATATTATGTTATCTTAAGGATTCCATTTGCATGTCTGTGAAGGGTCTCAGTCATCCAGGTCATGGTAATCTAAGAAACTTGACTGGACTTCTTCAAGTTTCTTGAAGACGTTTCACCTCTCATCCGGGAAAGTTCTTCAGTTCTAAGATCTTTAGATTCAATTTGTGTTTACTCTGACAGAAAGGTGAGTTTCACTGGTCTGGCCCACTTAAGATCAAAGTATGTGACCCACAGTGTAAAATCAGTTTGACATCCCTGATTTAAGACATTTCTAGAGACCCAAAGATATGAAAGCAATCCATGCATGATTTAATTATGACTTACCAATTTAGTGCATATGAAAATGTATTGATTTGTGACCAATAAGGCCTCTAACATTCCCCTTTCCTTCTGTTGTTTTTCATTTGAATATAAATAAGATATACACTACTGTGCAAAAATCTTGAAGGAGCTCTCATTTCTTTATATTTTTCTGGGAAAACAGCACATATGTGCACTATTTTATTAAAACACACAAATATAAATGGAAATGCACTTTAAAAGGCAAAAATTGAAAAGGGAGTTTGTGCAATTCTAACAAGAGTGAAACTCAATATTCATATTTTATTCAACACAGCCTGAACTCTTGACTGACAGACCTGCCCTGTGGTTTATAGATGGCTGTAGACGCTGTTGCACCTCTCTCCTGACTTCTTCAACACATGTCAACAATGATTTGATCCAAAGACGTCAAATTTGGATTTATCAGTCCATAAGACGTATTGCCACTGATTCTCAGTCTTGTGTAATTTGACATACCTCAGCCTTTCCTTCCTGTTTCGTGTCTCTTAGATTATATGATTGCACTTGATGAATGAAAATAAAGATGACTACAAAAAATATGAGCATTAACAAGTATTCACAAGAAGGAAGAAGGAAAAAACTTAAACGTAGTAATTAAAGTAATCTTTCTAATCTTGTGAGAGCACTTATTTAACCTGGGCATTCTTACGTGGTGCATATACACTGCTTGCATGTACTAATATCTTTATTAAAGTGATATTACTGCTGAGTAGATCACACAAGCCTGCAGTGTTTTTGCAGAAGTGTTAAGAATTGACTGAGCATAGATTTAAAAAATATTTTTATGCAAATCCCTGGAAAAACCTAGTCTGAACATAGCCTCACAAAGGGAATGCTGTCATTGGAGTCCTGCAGCCTACAAACAAAGAACCAAACAAAAAAAGTCTCAGTTGAACATCTGGAGATTAAATGTTTTTGAACTCTTCCACTGAAAACTAAGCTCTCATGTTTGCTGTGGAGAATGAAAGTGGAAAGTTTGTGCCGACCTCATATCTGATTTTAACGTGCATGTTAATGAGCAGAATCTCTGACTTCACTTTTAGTTTGTAAATAGGCTACTTTAAGCTCTGTCATATGGAAACTTGAAGCCTGCATTGCGTATGATCTGCCTATTCAATAAAGTACACTACTTACAGAGGACACATACATATTTTTAGGGGATTTATGTTTTTTTAAGGGAAAGACTATAGTACAGCAGTATAATTCAGGGGATATTTAAGGTCATTTCTGTTGTTTTCAATTTAATCTGACGACTTGCTTTTCAGTTGTCAAGTTTCTACTTTAGTTTCCTTGTTGTGTCATAAACAAAACTACAACTGAAGGTGTTTTTTGGAGAGTTGGCACCACAGTTTCACTGCACTTCTTTCACCTTGTTTTTCACCCTTTACCCCAAAGTCATTTGGCCCTCAAAGGTACAGCTGCAGCTGCAGCATACCTTTCTTAGAAAAGTTCAACACGAAGGTAAAAAAAAAATGTGGTTAAGGAAGTTTGTTGCACAAATAATACAGTCAGTCCTGCAGGGTATTTGCACAATAGCTACCCTGAAAGACCATTTTTGTTTTCTTTATTCACTCCTTGACCTGATTGAGCATAAAAGAGAAAACAACCAAACAAACTGAAATATTTCTAAAGGTGGTTCCAGAAAGTTCTGAAAGCCTCTTCCTAATGCTTCCCTCTACTGTGGGCAACAGAAACTACATCTAACTGGACATTTCTAATTATAGGGACGTGCAGTTATTGTTTTAAAAGGCTACAAACAAACTGTTGCCACTATAAGCAGTTGCTTTTTGCCCTCTCTCACTTTATAGCAGTGTTGAGTTATGCATCTCCTTTTATATATTGCAGATACAGCTGAGAAGTTGTGCCACAATTTGAAAATGGATGTAAACAGCGCTGTCACCCCCAAACACTGCTATTGTTTTCTGGTAAATCTTCAAACTGCTTTAAAAGCACCTTATCTTAACACATCAAGCCGTCCTCATTGTCTCTTATTGCGTGTCATGTTTTTATCTTCAACATCAGCTTAGGCTCAGTTTTGGTTTTGCACGATGCCAGCTCAACTGTTCGACCTATAAAAAGAGGCTGAGTTATTGGAGGCTCACCAAAATGCCCCGCTCTGTTCCTTTTTTTAGATTCTAATTTGGTTCTCTGCTGTGATTTATGCCTCGCATCTGACGGCAGGTCGGGGCCGACTGTGCGTCAGAGTCGCTCTTAACGCAGATGACAAATTTTTAGGGGAGACATTTGGAGTTAATAAAGCAGAACTGAGTCCATGACCAGACGGATTTTTATAAAACACGAGGGTCCTGGACGTCTGTGGTTAAAACAGAGGTAGCACTCCCTTTGCAGGTGTAGGCTTTCAGCCGGGTTCCTTTGTGCCTGCAGGGAGGCAGCCAGAAATGTCACTCACTACATGAACACACATGGTGCACATTTGACATTCGAAGACAGAGCCGTTACTCACAAAAACAATGAGCCTTGATAATGAAACTAAGAAAATAACACAGCGTGGTATACAGGCAAGTGTGTAGAGCACGTTAGTTAAAGGAAAAAGATCTTTAGTGAGCATGTAACAGTGCACAGGAATGACCAAAAAGGGTGCTGGTAAAGAAAATCCAGGTCTGTCTCAGGATGTGTAAACCGCAAAGTTTCTAAAGCTACTTTCCTGTTTAAACCTTTGCAATCGTACCTCAACGCCTGCCTACAAAGAGCTTTATTATTTGTCTGCTCCAATCCTGCTTTGCATTAAAGCACGAGCTCGGGTGCACTTTTGAGCAGCTGCCACCCTGATTAATGGAGAGTGAGTGGAGTTTGTGGTTTTGCTGCTCTGCCAAACTCGTGCAGAGTTCATAATACGTGGGCATCAGAAGTCAAGGTAAAGCAAAACCAAATATTTTTTGCCAAAAGCAAGTAAGCATTTTTTTTTCTATCTTTCTAATCATTTGTTACATTTCCACGTCTTCATCACATTCTAAAATTGATAAACAAGTTCAGTCACACTTCTTTATCTTTTCCAAACCCTGAGCCTGAATAAATTCCGTAGGTTAAATGTTTTGCTGTAATATTATCCAACAGCACATCTTTGGGAAATACCCAGTGAACCAGACACCTCCAGACACAAAATATGACTCATTAACCTCCACGCTGCAGACACTAAATGTTATTTTTAACACTACTACATTTGATTTCCTTCCTTCCTTTCTTCTTCTTTCCCAAGAATCTCAGACAGTTGGAGACTAAATCATAACATGTCTATTAATTGTCGAAGACTCACACGACAGCTCAGGTTATTTAAAACTTTATCACAGATGTCCTGAGTTTTGCCAGCCTTTGGAAATACTGTGTTACTACAGAATGATATTTCCCATTTTCTGACAACACCGGAGCAAATGGAAATTCTTGTTTTGTCACAGTTTATTCAGCGAGCGTCACATTGTTCATACTTTGACTCTTGTGGCGACATGCCAACATTAAGGAGTACACTAACTGAAGCATTTACAATGCAGCAGCAGGTGTAACACACAGAAATGCTTACATGTGGTGCTTTAGCAGACTCCATTCACAGAAATCAAGCCAACTGCACACTTCATCTCTCTTTCACAACAGACTCATCTATCATAACACTACTCTTCCTCCCATATCATGCTGCATCAAATCCTACAAGAAGCACATTTTTCCCCTTCCTGTAACAATCCAAATCTTTTTTGTATGTGTGGCAACTTATTCGTTTGGTACTCAAGATATGAACAGGTCAGCCATTTCAAAATAAACTCCTGAATCAGCACAAGATCTTTCTGATGTAATACTGAAAGTGCCATCTTGCAGTTGGAAGGAGACGGTGAGTTCACGCACGTACCAGCACCATTGTTGGCAGCGTTACCCATATCAGGTGACCTAACCTTTCCCAAAAAGCATATGACATTGATTTATCCCTGCAAATATAGCACTTCCTCGGGAATATGACGGCAAGCAGGAAACTGATTGGTAAGAAGGTGTGTGAGATAACAGAGCTGGAAACGTTGAGCAACGTGATGAATAACAGAAAGATGGAAATCTGGAACCGAGGCAAGCGATGTGAGACATACTACAGGGGGCTGATATCGCTGGAAATAAGTCCAACCTGAAAGCCTTCGAGCTTCTTCATGTTTTGCTCAATTCATTTAAGTTCAACTATAAACACAGACACACGGAAACATATGTAAATACCACATGGCCACATAAAAAACAAGGCTGCCACAAATCTGTTCAAATCTTTAAAAGAAAAGATTTGAAAGTGGAGACTTTGTCTAAGCAATATAAGTGGAAAGTAGCAGCTAACCAGCCTGCAGCTGAGCTGATAAATCTGCACAGATGTTGGCTTAAGTCTTTATAAAGCTGTTAACATGCAAACATTTGATTATTATCAAATCCCAAATGCAGCACATTAAAAACAAACCACATGCCTGCAGGCTCTTTTACACAGGAAACACTCAAACAAGTCAGAGTAAGGCAGAGGTGTAAATAATATATTTAGCTGTACACTCAGGTGGGAGTTTTTTGTTTATTCTTGCCACCTAGATCTAGGGACAGTTTAAGATTACATGTTTGACGGTAAGGTTATTGAACTTGAGCTTAAGGATTAAGCTTTTCTCGCATTTACAGGTGATGTAAGAGGAGACTGAATCTGTCTGAACATGCCCACCTCTTCTCCAACGGGAAAAGCCTTAGGGAGGTGCAGCTCATAGCCGTTACTGAATGCCTAATGCTACTGTCACATCACACTTAGAAAAACTATGCTGCTTATTCTTGCTTTTTCTTCAGGTACCAAAAAAAGTGCATTATGCAGTTTTCTGTGGTGCTATTGTTTTATCGAGATATGGTTACTTCCTCCACCACAGGCAGCATTATGTTTAGCCACCAAAGATATAACCAAAAAACAAAAGCATGACGGTGGTGCACTTAAATACATGTTTACATTATTTGAGTAATGTTATGTGATTAGTCACTTTAATATGAAATATTCTGTAATAAAGAAGTTTTTCCAAACACCTACACTATATTGCCACAAATATTTGCTTGTCTGCCTTCACACGCATATGAACTTGAGGGACATCCCATTCTTAATCCAAAGGCTTTAATATGATGTCGGCCCACCCTTTGCAGCTATAACAGCTTCAAGTCTTCTGGGAAGGCTTACCACAAGGTTTAGGAGTGTTTATGGGAATTTTTGACTATTCTTCCAGAAGTGCATTTGTGAGGTCAGACACTGATGTTGGACAGGAAGGCCTGGCTCACAGTCTCTGTTCTAGCTCATCCCAAAGTTGTTCTGTTGGGCTGAGTGTGCAGGGGAGTCAAGGTTTTCAACACCAAACTTGATCATCCATGTCTTTATGGACCTTGCTTTGTGCACTGGTGCACAGTCATATTGGAACAGGAAGGAGCCTTTTCCAAACTGTTCTCATAAAGCTGGGACCATGAAGTTGTCTAAAACACTAACAGTTGACTGTGGAATATTTAGTAGTGAGGAAATTTCACAATTGGACTTGGTGCACAGGTGGCATCCTATCACGGCACCACACTGGAATTCACTGAGCTCCTAAGAGAGACCCATTCTTAAACAAATGTTTGTAGAAGCAGTCTGCATGCCTGAGTGCTTGATTTTAAACATATGTGGCCATGGAAGTGATTGAAACCCCTGAATTCAATGATTTGGATGCATGAATGGATTTTATGTATAAATGTCTCTAATGAGATCATTGTGGCTGCTGTACAGACTGAGATTTTACACAAAAACCAGCAGTTTATAAAATATATTATGGGTTTATGAATATGCTGCAGATAAATAGGCACCTTTGACCAGATTCAGTGTTATAATACTACTGCTATACTACTGTTTAAGCGCTCATCCAGATCATGGTAGTCTAAGGAGCTTGGAAAGAAAGCAACTGGACTTCTTCAAGTTTCTTAAAGATGTTTCACCTCATATTTAAGAAGCTTCATCGGTTCTAAAACCAAAAAACGGACAGTCCCAGGTATTTAAGTGAGTGTTGTCCTTTAAGTTGCTCTTTGACTCACTATTAATCATGTGCCTTATCACATGAACCAAAGTGTGAAAAAGGCGTGGGTCATTATCAGTAGAGGTTTCGGGTGAAACCACTGTCTCACCCCATCAAATGTAAAAACGTCTTCAAGAAACTTAAAGAAGTCTTTCTGTCCAAGCTCCTATGAATGCTGCTTGTACAACATACAGTATGCTACATGATGCATCAGTAATAAATATCCGATAAACAACATATAACAATGAAAGGGCCCATTTCTGTGTTTGCATTTGATGCTTTAAAAAACGGTTATTGTTGCAAACATATTTTAATGCTTGCACCGTCACCACTTCTCATTCTGATGACGTTGCTACTTTTTCTTAGCTCAAGTTAGAGAACAAAAAACCACTTCTTTCACTTAGAAATCCCTGGCCTCAATCCCACTCTTAAAATAAAAACTCCTACCGCTCACATTTCACACGCAAAGTTTGGTCGTGAACAACTCTGGCTCTCTGATATGGTACAACTGTGAAACAGGCTTCTGGAGGTGAGAAGCATCACGCTGCTGGACACACATAGTTTGATGGAACAAGTGGAGTGGACGGAGTGAGTGAGTCACGAAGCATCAGAGCTGTTGACGGGCCCATCCGTCAGCGCTCTGAAATAGCCGTGCGCCAGGACATCACACGCACACAGTTGATATATAAAAAGAAGAACAAGAAGTTTAGTCGTGAGATAAATGGTGAAGAAAAGCACAGGACCCTCAGAAACACTGAACTGAAGTTTGTCTAATATCTGCAAAGGTGAATGTCGCTGGCACTTCCAAATGAATTAGATTGATTTATGCACCATTAAAAAAGCTGAACCAGCCACAAACAATTTATCAGCAGCAGATCAGGCATGTCCATATTCAAGGCAAAGCTTGAAATGTACATTATTTCTTGAGAAATGACCTCAGTTTATTGCAGTGTCTGTGCTTAAATGCATCACTGTTGCAAATAAACATTCAGAAAATATCTTAAAAGTAAAATAAGTCATCCTTAATGCCATGTCAGTCAGTTTCACAGTGCCAATATGTGGACTTTGTCTACATTTGTCTAAGTCTTGTATACAGTGCAACTGGAATGTATTGACAGTGCTTCACTTGTTCCACATTTTGTCCTGTTAAGGCCTTTTTCCAAAGTGGATGCAATTATTTTTTCACCTCAACATTCTACACTACACCCCATAATTTATTAATTTATTAACAACAGAAGACAAAAATATAACGTGTATACAAATATTAACAGCCTTTGCTTCATTGCTGCAGAAGTTTTTCTGTACTCTTCCCCAGATCTGTGCCTTGGTATAATCTTGTCTCGGAGGTGTACAGACAATTCCTTGGACTTCACGGCTTCATTTGTGCTCTCACATTCATTTTCAGCTGTAGGACCTTATATAGACAAGCGTGTACCTTTCCAAATCATGTCCAATCAACTGAATTTACCACAGGTGGACTCCAATCACGGTGTGGAAACATCTAAAAGATCATCGGTGGAAACGGGGGGCACCTGAGCACAATTTTAAGTGTTGTGGAATACTTCTGTACATTTATTTTTAATAAATTTGCGAGAATTTCAAGCGAATATCGAGAGTAGAATTTTGAGGTGGAAAATAAATTGAATCCATTTTAAATAAGGCTGCAACATGACAAAATGTGAAACAAGTGAAGCACCGCGAATACTTTCCAGATGTGCTGCACTCTCACATCCACACCTGTGGCCTGCTTAGATTTACCAGTCAACCAAATATGCATGCTGTAAACAGAGTCCCTTCAAATCCACAAATACTCTAGCAAATACACTAAAACTGAGCTGCGTCAAATACAGTAAGAGGACTTAAATATAAGATAAGATAATTTTAATAAGATAACCCTAATAACAAATTTCCCACGTGTGGGACTTATAAAGGTTATCTTATCTTATATAACAGACAGATCGCATGCTTTCCTAAGTATCACTGATAACTTCTAAAGATGAACAACTCGATTTGGTTAGGTCTGTTTGTGCAAACGTAACAACTGAGGTATTCAAAGGGGGAAGTGAAAGCCCTGCAGCCCTCATTACATGACAAGTTCTCTGCTCTGCTGTTGCTCGCGCTGTAGCCACCCCTACTGATGAAAAGAAGAACTGCACCGTTCACTGTTAAAGCATGACATGCAAGCCGTGTGCTTTGTTGCAAAGGACTTTGTGTTATGAGTAAAAAAAGGATAAAAAGTAATCCTCTGAGATGAACGTGGTTACTGCAAGCTTGAAACACTATCTTCTCCTTGAAGGACAAACCCCAGCAGGTTTATCCCTCATTAAACCCTTCGTTTGCTGTTCCGAGAAATGCCTCGGCACCGCTAAATTACCGACTGCACCGCTTATCGTCAGTCACGTGACCACCCGCTCCGTAATTGATGAGAAACTTGGTCTTTAATGAGGCTCGCGTTCTCCTCTGGATCGTTTCTTCTCCAGCTCCGAAATTTAACACCCGTTGCTATGGATACAAAACAACTGCAACTACCCAAATATGGTCAAAGGAACTGAAACGAAACGGCAATCGCGTGCTGACGTCACGCGCAGCACGCGTTGCGCTGCCGTGTGTGCGCTCGGATTCCCTTGACCGTGACAATAGTGGAGCAGAGAGCAGGCTGTGAATAAATAATTAACCTGCTGTTTGCGCTGCTTCCCACTCAATTCAAACACGTCTCCGTCCACGACGCGTCTCCTTTATGTAATCCCGAAGCCAGAAATAGGCGCAATGCCGTCTTTATGGATTGATACTGAGACGAGAACATCATTAATACCACCCTTAAATTTAGACTTTTTCTTCTTCTGACGTTTTAGTGAGTGTTTGGTAGGTCAGATTCATAATTAAACTGGGTTTAAAGCAGTTTTATTACAGATGAAGTTTGCACTGAAGGTGTTCAGCTTTTCTTCATCTCCCTCCCACCACATTTCTAAGGCATCTCATGGTTTCTTCATCTGCTGAGGAACTTCATGTAAAGTCACCAACTAAGCAAGGCTGTGGTGCCGGCTATCTATTCATATGAATGCTCCTGAATCAATAACAACAGCAGCAAAGCATTAATTGCAGTTGTGGTATTTTATTTCCAGCATATTTTATCAATATCTAGTTTCTAGTTTTCTTTTGTTTCTGATTTTGTTTGTTTGTTGTTGATTTTTTTGCATCTCTATATTTTCATAAGTAAAAAAATAAACTATGTCATAAAATACATCTCAATAAAATACATGGCATGATCTTGTTTTTCATGGAAAACAAATGTAGAAGGAAATGTCAGTTGAGGTCTGGAGGCGGGGTGGGGGGGGCGGGGCACCTTACAGCAAGATGTTACACTTACATATTAGTATCCTTCTATAATTCACTTGTTACAACACAGCTTTGTCAAAAACAGTGTTACACATATATTAAGCTACTCAGCAGGATCTTGTTTCAGACCACACGCAGAGCTTTTTTTTTTTTAACAACACAATACCATCTCTTCTTGGATTACAGATGACTTGTATTTGCATGCATTTTACTAGCACAAGGTCTCATCTCAGACAACTGCAGCAACAGCATGGAAGAACTCAACCGTGTTTACAGTCACAGAAAAACACTGCATCTACACAATCTCTGATTTTCAGGTATATGCACGACATCGAAACTCACACTACAAAAGGTTATTTGAGAGCGACTGGAGCTTGCTGGCTGGTTAGAATACAGTAATGTTGCATAACTTCTTTGCATTCACAAGGCCAGGAGTGTGGGCGAGTTAAGACTATCTTTCATTAACTCGGATGCACCGAGGCTGCCTTTGAGGCACTCGGAGCCGTCAGCCAGGGAATCAATCTCGGAGTGATTGAAGGAAAACACTGTGCGGTAATTGCTACAAGTGGGACTGGAAGACATGACTGGGGTGCTCAGAGACTCAAGGTCGCTTGCCACGGACTTGTATAGGGTTTCCCAGTCTGAGAGGCAGAAGGGCCCACTCAGGTCAGTACTCTGTAGTATGTCAGGGACAGATGCGGCCGTCTCGGGCGTCACTTCCATCTGTATGCTGGGCACCAAGTCATCCAAGTCATCTCCTTTCAGTTCCTCCAGAGCCTCCTCTTCTGCGCTGGAACACAGGAGGATGTTGGAGTTTCCCAAGATGGCTGCAGCAGGGATGCAAGGGACACTGCTCATGTCTTGACCAATATGGGCTTCTCCAGCTGTGCTGCTCTCTGGGGTTTTTCCATTCTCTAAAATGGAAAGCAGCTGCGGGGAGTCCGGTGGATCCTGCAGCATTGTGTCAACATCATCTTCCTTATCATCCCCCTCATCATCATCACCATCGCCGTCATCATCTGAGGAGAGTTTGCAGGACGGTTGGTGGGAAGCTAAGACATGCTCTAGTCTCTCTTTCTCCTTCAGCAGGTTGGCAATCTCTGTCTCCAGGGTGGACTTTTCTTCTTCTAAAGTATCCGTTTCCTGAGGGAAAGAGGGAGAAAGAGAAAAGAAAAGAAAAGAGCATGAGCAAAGCACAAAAAAACCCTAAACAAAACAAAAAAAAACTATGTGGCTCTACCGCTCTGCTTCGCTGTTGTGAACTGAGACATTATTCATCTTTGGAAGTATACATATACTGTGAGAATGAATCCTCTATAATGGTTTAACAAAGCATTACTTACAGCTTGAAGGGTCTCTATCAGCTCCCTCCGCCTGTTACGACACTTGGCTGCCGCAATTTTGTTCCTCTCCCTCCTGATCCTCCTCCTTTCCTCCTCCTCTTTGGAAGGCTAAAATCAATCAGAAATAGCCCATTAATTTAAACGCTCATCCCACTAAGTCTTGCCATGTCGGCAGTTGGCTCTTAAACACCGTTTCTTGTGCCAAAGTGAGAGAGAGAAAAAATCTCCTATGCAGTGAATGCTGATGTGGTCGGTGAAGACTCTCAGTTCAGGCGTTAAAATGCTGCACCACTGGCACGGTCTAGCCAGTCACGTGAACGCGCATTGCATGCAATTTCCTATCCCGCACATAAACAAGGCTGAGGTCGTTACCCCCGCCAAAGTAACCGCTCTGCACCAATTAAACATGATCAAATCGGCTTATGACTGACTCCCCGCAGCAAACTATTCAGATCAATCCGCTAAGACTTTATTTCCCCACGACAGGGAAAGAAAAAAAGCAGTTAATTGCGTCCCCGTTTGGTGTCCCGCTAAAATATCGCGATATCTCAGTTTTCACATTAAGCTTAATGAGTGGAAAGGAAGTCGTTGGGGATGATGTGGGGATCAAGACAGAGTGCTCGATTGCTCGCTGTACTGACTGATTGATTGACTGGTTGATTGACACATCAGCATCACCGCCCACCCCTCTCTTCTCTTTACCTGCTCTTTTGGCCCTTTCCTGTTGCTGGCTCTCGCCTTGTTTGCACCTGGCCGGGAAGACGACTGGGTCGCTGCATGAGTTTTGGGCTTTGCACGGCAGGGCGACGGAGAGGCAGATGTGATGACTGTAGGCTGCACAATCCACTTTAGTTCTGGCGATGTTGAGATTGCAGTCACAGTCGGAACAAAGGAGGCTGCTGCACTGGTCTCAGTATCCTGGAAAAACCCACACCAGACAGACATGCATATGCATGCAGTAAAATACTAATTTAGCGTATCTGACGAATGGGCGACCACGTTATTGGCTGACCTTTAGCAATGTTTAAATGTTACATCAATCATTTGTCCAAGGAATGTCAAAGAAGACAAAAAAAATCTGCTCTCTGTAAACACCTCAGAACCAGCCTCGTTTCATATCGTGTCACATCCTCATCAGTTTTTATGATAGATAAAAAAAAAGGTTGCAACGAAGACTGTGAAGCAGACAGCAATACAAACAGTTTTATTTAAATAATAATATCATTGCGCTGTTTTTGCTTGTTTGTTTGTTTGTTGGGGTATTTTTAGGGATTTTCTACAGATATACGCATGTTTTTCTAGTCATTTTTCCAACACGGGATAGTAATCCTGCTAGGGGGAATGCAGTGCATGAAAATGACTTCATAAAAATGTGAAGAATTTGAGGAATGCAGTTTCTATCACCCGCATGCGTCAAACACAAGATTGCGCTTTGTGATCAGGTTTTTGTGTGTGTGTGTAATGATGAGATCCGGCTCTACCTTGGTGCTGTCCACTGATGATGAAAGCGAGTCAGGAGGATGCTGACTGCACCCAGGGGTGTCCCCGCCAGGCGATGCTGTGCTACAGCTGGACGATAAGTCGAACTCAGTGCTGGAGTCTGGATGCATGGTTTCATTAAAAAATAAAAATTCAAAATAAAATTAAATCACCGCATAAGAGACTGAACAGTCAGTCTGTGCTAGACAGAAAACGGATGTCCCGGACGCCTATATTCCATTTGCCAGGTTCATAACTGTGCACATAGTGGAGAGGCCCGCCTTTTATAGTGAGCTGGAATTTTATGAATGAAATCTGTGTGGTGAGACCAAACCATTTCACCGAGGGAGAAGTGACTGGAGAAAGGGGTTAGCAGATGGGGTTTTTTACAGTTCAACAATCAAATCATTGAAGTGCGTAAAAATCAACACTAGCCCACTGTTTAATTTCAGCTTATTATCAGAACTCAAATGTTTTTTTTAAAAAAGTGAGCACATAGAAAGTGGCACCCCTCCCTCCAAAAGGTGCCCACCGCCATGAATGAACTACGTCACTTCATGTATGCAGCATCTGCATCACAGGCTATATGTTCCCGTCATGCCCTCAGATGTTCTCGACATTTAGCCTTTGTTTAATGCTTCTGGGCATTTACGGTAACACGAGCTCTCAATGCATTAGAAGGAAAGTGGAGGCAGTGTAATAGGCTTCATTAATAAATGGTTTTAAAATAGCCAGTGTGGTGCTTCCCCGATTCTTGCTCCTCCAAACTGTCCACATTAGAACAATGATTATGCACTAATGTTCCAACTTCTATTTATAGACACAAAATAAAATTCGGCATTAATTTAATTATTTCACAAAGCTTCCAGCACACTGCCTGATTATTTATAAGCCGTCATAATTAAGTGTCATTCACGTGTCACATTGCCTTTCACCTGTCTCTACATATGAATAGAGCTCCAGCAACAGAACTGTCGCTGAAGCCAAGCAGCCAATCGCCGAATGGACCGGTCGAGCCATATATGGTATTTCCGGGAGGAGGGGGGGGGCGTGCTGTGGCACAAGGATAGCGCGCAGACGGACGCTGCCGGGCTGTGTGTGGCCCACTCACTCACTGCCGCAAAAAGAAAGTAAAACAAGCTCTCAGAGACTGACCCTGTGCTGTACCTGATATCAGCGTCATCAGCTGCGCCAAGAATGCCCGCACAGGCGTTAGTTTGAGGATGCGAAGGATTTGACCCACCTTTCCATATAAGGGTGGCAATTAGGTGCAGCCGCAGATGTGCAAAACACACTCATGAGGGAATCGGAGAATTCAAGAAGTCCAGTGACTGACATAATTTCTAGACAGGAGCAACGTGACTTACTTTCTCACAGACGGTAATGCAGTTTATCGGCACCAATTAAAGCCCGGGCTTTAATTGATGTTCCCGCATAACCTAATTCTGCTCCCATAACAAGAACTTGCGGGCCGGATTGGGCTATATTTAGGTTTCATGTGACCTCACGAACCCACCCAAGTGAAAGGGATAAGTGCTGGATAGAGTGAGAGACTCCCCCCTGTTTGCTCTGCGCTCCCGGGTACTTCCCGGCAGGGGCAACCCCCCCGCCTTGGGCCCTATTTACCGGCACATCACTATTGGTGGTCGGCTTGAGCGGCCTGGGACAAAAAGAAGTTCAAAGGTCGAACAATACTCACCTCTCAGCACAGCTCTAACAGTCGTTTTCTTCAAAGCAACTTGAGCGTGAATGCGCAAAGACTGTGGAGTTTATTTTTAGATCCACTGGCATCCAAGTTCACGGCCATTTTAGTGAACTGTTCTCCTTTGAGGAGCCAAAGAGCAGCGATAAAAAAAGAAATAACTTCGGCTATTAGATAGCCGGATACGAGTTTAAATACTTTTTAAAACAGCAATAAAAATATATATTTTTTTCTTTTAGAAATTGCCTTTCTTTCTTTCTTTCTTTACTATTATTATTATTATTATTATTATTATTATTATTATTATTATTATTATTATTATTATTATTATTATTATTATTTTATTTCGATTCCATTCTCAGTCCAACACGAAATAACACCAGCAAAAAGCAGGTCACTCAAACAGTGCAGGTCAGCAACCTTCATGCCAACCACTCAAACAGAACTCAAACACCGCTCAAGGTAAACGGCTTGTTTGGTGTCCCGTTCCATTCCGTTGACCCGCAGACACCGAGGAAAGGGGAGGACTGTCAGAGACTTGAAAACATTCAGAGCTCTCACTCCGACGTCGCTTCCGGGAACGACCCCTGACGTGTTCGTGTGCACGTTCCGTCTCCACAGGCGACGCCGAAAAAGTCGGTTTGGTGTTTCTCTGTCGAAGCTGCTCCTCCTCATGATTACACACGATCTTCGTTGCTATGAAAAAATAAAAAATAAATGACGTCACTGACGCGAAAGGGGCTGGGCGTCGCTATGACAACCAGGAATGTTCAACAAAACACTGGCGCGGGAAAGAAAGCGCAAAATCCTATAGCCTGAATTAGAGCCTTTTGACACAATGACACCTTTGTTTAGTCTTTATGGTTTGTTTAATGGGATGAGAGCGCTTATGGTGCTTGTTTTGTGCTTGTTTAGTTAGAGAAGGGAATTCCCGGAAGACTCACGAGAAAGAAAAAAAGAAGAAGAAAAGTATGAATTGTGTTTCATAAAACTCATAAAACTTTTTATGTGTATGAATGTATCGTCTTTATTAAGAATAAACCATGAACAAAACTACCAGCAAAATGTTGCTGACTTTTGGTAATATTGCACGAAAGTCATGATGCTTGTTCCACAAACCTACTTCTCAAGTCAACAGGATAATTTAAAAAAAAAGTGCTGATGTCAGAGAACGAACAGTTCTTAAACAGCAAATGCAGTCGCAATGTTGGCTCACCGTTAAGCCTGCATTTCATGAATTCGTTTCATAGCTTCTTACGTAAATCTTGAGGATTCCCTCTGCTAGTGGCTTTGGGGAAGACCTTTACAATTAACCGCCACCCCTCCCCATCCCCTCCTTTGAGAAATGTAAACTGTCGTCGAGGAAACGTACACACAGAAAACCAGTTATCAGCTCGCTCTGCAGCTAAACACGCCCTGCTCTGGATTGCAGGCGAAAGGTACAAACAGTACCTGAGGGTGGAGAACATGTCACCCATGTCCTGACATGCAACGTTTATGTAGAGATATTTTAGACTGACTATGAAACAATTCCATTGTAACTTACTGGATATAAACGCATCTGGGATTAAATAAGAAAAGTACATGAATAAAAAAATTAAATAACTAAGTAAATTAAAAGTCGGTTTAACAGACAGACCATAGAATCAAGTGAAAATCAATTACCCACCGTTTTCTCCCTTATTCTTATCTTTATTCTAATTATTCTTTGTACTTTGTGACCTACCTACACATGCAAACTTGGACCTTCTGTGATTGTATGAATTGTCTTGCATTAAATGTGTAATCATTTATCAAATTAAACACTTTAAAAATAGCCGATAAGTGAGCCAGTGAGTGAAGTTAGCGAGTACGTAAATAACATGTTATTTATATACCACCTTTCAAGATGAATATCACAAAGTGCTTCACTACAAGCCGAAAGTTTGCACGATAGAATTGAGTTTCTATATTTCAAAAATACAAATAAAAAAGGAGGCGCGCGGCTGGGGGAGGGGGTTAAAAAAACAGAAACAGATTTATTTATTTATTTTTATGTGTTTATTTGGTACGTTTTGTTCAGCACAGACACATTTGCATGTTTAATTGTGTCCCTGCTTTGTAGGACGCACTTTTCCTCACTGTTATCTCAGTTCTTCAAGTTTTCACAACAGCGTCTGTGTTTGTTGTTTTACATAACGTCATGCCGCTGTCCGCCACTCTCACGGTGTATTTCCCATCAGGCCCCGCCTCCTTCACAGGATGCACCATATATGGATACCTACGTATCGGGGATCCCGCTCCGGAATATTCCATTTCTTGAAGACGAGTTTTAGAAATAAACGTTTTAAATAGTCACTTATCACCTGCAAATGACTCACTCGTGACCCGTGCAAACAAACTGCATTGAATTAAAATGGAGCGCGAGGAAAAGTC
Organism: Pelmatolapia mariae; assembly: GCF_036321145.2. Classification (NCBI taxonomy): domain Eukaryota; kingdom Metazoa; phylum Chordata; class Actinopteri; order Cichliformes; family Cichlidae; genus Pelmatolapia; species Pelmatolapia mariae. The sequence goes on from NC_086240.1 coordinate 11,497,099, forward strand.
GGTGTTATTACCGCGTTGTTAAGTCAGTGTTTTGGTGTTTTTTTCCTTCCTGGTGTCGGGTGCACGGCACACCCCTCTTTACGTCAGCAGACACAGTATAAAAAAGGCCCAGCTCGGAGAGTCGGCAGTCTAACTTTGAGTAGCAGAACAGCGACTAACGAGAACTGATCGGGAGCAGCGCTTGAAGAGTTTTCTCGCAAACCCACTAAAGGACTATCCTGACCTCAAGTTTACATTCGTCCTTAGTAGAGTTTGTCCGGATCTTCTCATTTGCTTAAATTTTTTTTCGAGAAAAAGGAACGATGATGTTCAATTTCAACGCGGATTGCGACTCTTCCTCTCGCTGCAGCACCGCTTCCCCGTCCGTGGACACTCTGGGATATTACCCGTCACCAGCGGGATCTTACTCCAGCATGGGATCTCCCCAGTCTCAGGTATGTCCGCTTAAACATTGTTAAATCTTTACAGCACGCTATTTCAGCTCAGAAAGAACCTGTTGGAAATTTGAATGTTTACTAAATTAAACTGACAAAACTTAAATGTGATGTTTTCAAATAATAATAATGGTAATAATGAAAAAAGGCTGGCTGGAAATTAAGAAAATTGAGTTTTGTTTATATATATGTATATATATATATATATCTTAAAAAATAACTCTGACCTGCGCACCACACAGTGCAAGGCAAGCTTCATTCATCCACCTGGAAACTCCATAGAGAGAGTGTAACGTCATAGCTGACATCATAAGGATATTTTTAAACCATCCAGCTTTTTATAGACCCTCCGTGCTTCGTTCATAGACATCTTGAAATGCTGCCACCCCTCCTGATAATGTACCAAACGTCCTGACGATCTCCTTTTTTACTTCATTTCCTCCAGGATTTCACAGACCTGACAGCATCAAGTGCCTCCTTCATCCCCACAGTCACAGCCATTTCCACAAGCCCAGATCTTCAGTGGATGGTCCAGCCTGTGGTCTCCTCAGTGGCCCCTTCCCACGGAGCTCACCCTTACACCTCCAGCCCTAGCCCTGCATACTCAAGAGCAGTCATGAAATCTGCAGTGTCCAGGGCTCACAACAAGAGAGGCAAAGTGGAACAGGTAATTATCATTCGTTCATGAAGTGTTATGTATAGTCATAGACTAAGTTTATTAAAGAGCAGGGGTCCTAACTTTTACCTTCTATCATGTGCAGATGACACCTGAGGAGGAGGAGAAGAGAAGGGTTCGCAGAGAGAGGAATAAGCAGGCAGCAGCAAAATGCCGCAACAGGAGGCGAGAGCTTACAGACACTCTGCAAGCTGTAAGTATCCCATCAGATTTACCATCACTCATTGAAACGTGTTTATTGTCAGAGCTATAGCAGAGCTATCCAACAGCCAAGCTGATGCAACTTCCTCCATTTCTCTCTCTTACAGGAAACTGATATCCTGGAAGACCAGAAATCCAACCTGCAGAATGATATCGCCAACCTGCTGAAGGAGAAGGAGAGGCTTGAGTTCATTCTGGCTGCCCACCAGCCCATTTGCAAAATCCCCTCTGAGCTGGGCACAGACTTCCCCCTGACCTCCCTCTCTCCTACCCACTCCTGCCACTCCGCTGCAGTGTCCACCCAGCCACAAATCACCGTCTCTCAGACACCCGCTATCGTTTCCAGCCAGCCGACCTTCACCTCAACCTCCAACTCCATCTTCTCTAGCGCCAGCGCTGCCCTCTCCACAGCCACCGTCTCTAGCAGCACAGTCAAGATGTCAGACCTGGAGTCCTCTGTCCTGGAGGAGTCTCTGGATCTCCTGGCAAAGACGGAGATGGAGACGGCACGGTCGGTGCCAGAAGTCGACCTGTCCAGCTCCCTCTACACGGGTCAGGAGTGGGAGGCTCTTCACACCTCAGCTAATACCAATGACTTCGAGCCCCTGTGCACACCTGTAGTAACCTGCACCCCGGCCTGCACTACCTACACGTCTTCATTTGTATTCACCTTCCCAGAGGCAGAGACCTTCCCCACCTGCGGCGTTGCCCACAGGAGAGGAAGCAGCAGCAATGAGCAGTCCTCCGACTCCCTCAGCTCACCCACCCTGCTGGCCCTCTAAAAGACTGTACAAGAAACAATGATTCTTCCTATCAAAGCACACTTTCTTACATAGATGTGCCGATCACAGGGCTATGGAATGGACGTATATTAAATTATTTATGATTTTTATCTGCCTTTATCTATACTTGCCTATAACACCAATGTAGCAAGTTTAAAAAACAAAAACAAAAAAAGCTCTCCCCGCATGTTTCAACTAATACCACCTAGTCGTTATATGAGTTCGTATATGATTTATATGGTGCTAGATAACATAACTTGCTGTTTATCGATGTGTGTTCAGAGCAATAGTTATTATTGATCCAGTTTGTTTTCTGGTTAATGGAATGTGAGAGTTAATATGTGAACTGTTTGTGAAATTTTAAAAAGAAAAAAACAAACAAACAAAAAAACACGTGCATTGTCTTAACCATGGTCTGAGTGGTCTATCTGAAGTTTTCTGTGAAAACATTAGTCCTTTTAATTTATTAAATTTATTTTTTTACACATAGAGGAATAGAGAAAGAGATAGTAAAGAAGAATGTTGTTTGTAAGATATGTAAATAAAAAGATAGTGATATTTCAATTCAATCATCTGTGCTGGCTGGGTGTGTTGCTTTCCTCTCACGATACACACACACACACACACACGTATTTACATATTTATTCAGTTCAATTCAGGTGTATTCATCAGTCACCTCATGGGGCAAGCACTTTGCGACAGCGGGAAGCAAAAACTCTTTTTAACAGGAAGAAACCTTCCGCCATGTTTAGGGGAAGAGAGGCAAAGGAAAAATAATTAAAGAAAAGAATAAAGAGAAGAGAAAAAGAGGGGAATATTCTAGTAAATTAAAAGCGTTTCCAGTAAAATGCTTTCAAAATGATTAAAATAATGCTAAAATTAGCTTATATAAGGGATAGCCATCTTTTTTCCCTGCACCTCCACTTGCTCTATTTATTGTTCCGCCTGTTGCCAGGGTTAACTATGTCAGGGGCTCTTACGTCAGTGCGTTCTTTCCATTTTTTTAATTGCAAGCCGTGCGCGATGACGTCTGGACTTCCGTGCCCAAATATAGGGCTCTGCGAGGAGTCTGCTGCTCGCTGCCGCCTGCCAACAGAAAGTAACCGGGCAGCTCGGTCAGCGCTTTTTTTTCCGCTAAAGCAGATATACGCTCTCTTCTCTCGGCTTTTTTCCCCTTCTGCCGGTCTCAGGGAGAGTTGACTTAACCACCGACATCTCTGCTAAAAAGAGGAAAAAGGCTTGCTGCACACTGCTTTCGTAACCGATGCGACACGTTTCTCACGTCTAACCGTGCGCGCGCGCACACACACAGGCACAGACATACGCACGCGATCTGTAGTTGTGCAAGGGAACTCGCAAGAGGATCTGAAAGCGACGTTTTCAGCCACAATATGCGCTGGTTTAATTAATTCTCGTGCATCAGAAGGCCCCCGATTCGCCAAAATATCACCTCCCACAGAACAAAAGACGTGCGAGTTACAGCATAATTCGAGGAAGAAAAAAAAGGAAAAAGACGAGTCCTCAGAAATAATTCATAAAGGCACAGACAGCATTGTCGACCTATTAAATGAACTTCTGCAGGAGCGATAAGGGTTTATTTTTATTTATTTATTTTTTTAAGTGGCTGTATGCTAAATGTGCATCTTGTTGAAGCACATCTGTGCCAACATGGATGCTGAAGTGACAGCATGGCATCCAAATGTCATTTGTTAGTTAAAAAGGTCACATGTAAATACCTGATGTGGAAGATCTAGAAATGAAATTTTCATATAATCTAGTATAATCTCCCCCAATCCCTTACCCCCATAATTTGGGGGGGGGGGGGATCTATTGCCTCTTGTTACGCAGGAGACCATGAAGGCAATAAATGCATCACTTACACAGTAATCATTGATCATTTCAGATAAATCTAGGTGGTGTGATTTGTGTGTGTGTGTTTTTTTCTATTGGCATCTCTGCAGATTAATTATTCCGCTTTTATCGCTCCTCACTGTGTCATCAGACCTCTCCCGTCCTTCTCATCTTGTCTGCATGTCATTCTCTCACCTCATTTGCTCATTTCACCTTGTACCACTATTTCATCATGTGCAGAATCATCAAAAGGTAGATTGCCTAATGGCTTCACACAGGAAATGCGTGGTGCGTCTGTGTAAAAGACATGCTTGGTGGAAGACTACTGTCGCACAATAACCAACCAGCTCTGACGTTGGAGGCCTTCCAGTGTGGTCACACCCTTTTTTGTAAAGCCACGCAAGATGTCAGCAGTTGTTGCTGCTCTGCTTCCTGGTTTCAGGGCCTGGTTTCAAATGAGGAACAAGTTTAATATCGCTCAAAGTACTGAAGTAGCAAAATATGGTGTTCTTTATGAGATTGGCTTTTTTAGGGTTTCTTGCTTTGTCCTTGCAGTGCTGTTGTATAACAGCCTATTTCTCAGTATCTCTTTTCCTTTACTCTTCAGCAGTACCCCCCCTCTTTTCCTCAATAAAGCTTCCGTGTGCGACCATACGGCATCTAATAACTCTGTCTATTAATACCCCTTTTGCAGGCTTGGGGAGATGGGGTAGCTGCAGAAATAGCAGGTGCCTATTGCTTCTTTTAACATCAGCATCAACAGCAGTAAAATTAGACCACTGTGACGCCAACCTGCGTCGGTGCTGCAACCCAGGGGAGGAACCAGGCAGCATACGCCTGGTAGAAAGAGAGGAGGAGGAGGAGAAGGAGGAGGAAGGGAGACAATGATGAGGATGAGAGGATTGCAGGGAGGGAGACAGACAGAGATCCCTGCCTTGGTGTAATTGTGAGCACAGTGATGATGAAACAGCTGAGTTCGCCTACGTGCCACACTGACAACAGCTCAGCTTGGCTTTGTATTCACAGAAAGCCGTCCCCCTGATAGCTTTCTGCTGCTGAGAAGGGATGTGAAAGCTTTTAACAAACTACAAAACATCAGTCTGCCACTCATGGCCGAGCAACAGAGCAATAGCTGACTATGAATAACACTTATAGTAATCAAATGTTAAGCACACCCAGTTTTACCCAATTTTGCCCTGACACAACTCTTCGTCTGAGTTATTGTGAGTTCGCCTGAGGCCATTTTTTATGATGAATTACTGCTGTGTGAATGTGTCTTCACACTGTGTATTTAGAAGTGATAAGGAGTATAACTCATAAAATGACAACAGCTAGTTAAAGGGTGTGTGTACTTGCGTCAGCAGGCTTGTTCTTTAAGGAAGTGTCTGTTCTTTGGAGTCAAATGAAGTGAAATTTTGGAACTGTGCCCATTGGTGACAAAACGGTTGCAGTCAATCAATAAATCAAATGTTTAATTTACAATCAGTAAATAAATGTGCCCAGAAATGGTTGAAATTAACAAACAGTTAGAAGCAAATACATTTTTTTTCTGAACAAGTGTGACTTTCACTTTTCAAGAACAGCTGAAACTAGTTCAAATACAGGCTACTCATT